>NW_011967210.1:493479-546897 GCF_000949405.1 Vollenhovia emeryi | reverse complement strand
AGCGCGTGACAATTGGTATGTACAGTGATAGACAGAATGGTTGCGACACTTTTCTTTAAATGAGTTTAGAAACGTACGTTTAGATTGAGCGTTACACTTCAAAATCTTCTTCCCCGAGAAATATTTTACTCCATGGCCATTCCGAAACCATTTTGAGCGTTTCCGATCTATTTCTCGAGTTCCTAAACTCATTAAAAAAAAAGTATCGCAACCGTTCTGTCCATCGCTGTACAAACGTTCGCACATTGTATTTGTATATGTCACACCACGTCCATACGTCACTGCGCAGACACGAATAAAGAGAGAAAGCGACGTAGACTATTAAGGCCTGTGTCCACGATGCTAGAACTTGGAGTCCTAGCATCGTGGACACAGGCCTTTATCTATCCTTTTCTACCTGATCTTCATTGCCTGCCAGAGGATACGTACGGTCTATTCTTATACCATGTCTATAATCCGGCATTTAATAATAAATGAAAAATGTATGATAACGGGGGTAGCTCGGTAGGCGACTTTGAATTTAATAAAATGTCATCTTAGATGATGAATTTTCCATGAATTTTCATCGTCGCGTTGCTTATCGCTTTGGAAACTGCGCTCAATACTAATTACGCTTTATTAAAGCTGCGAACTTGTGAAAATCTAAACTGGAGATCGTTCCTGATAATCCATATCGCCTGGAGTTCCTTGACTCCGTTGAGTTATGGTAGAAAATCCATCGTGGCGACTGTTCCTTCTCCATGCCGGAGCTCCTTGTGATGCACGGCGGCGAGGAGCATACGCCATGGCATTTCAATCGGTCGCATATCGCGAACGCGGCGATTTTTATTATTTCCGTATTGCTTGTTATTCGATAACGTTGATATTTCGCGCGCGCGCGCGCGCATTATCGCATGTGGAAAGATAACATTGCTACCATCGTCGTCTTTCCCCATGAATTCACGCGGTTGCGAAGCCGTAAAAAAAAAAACAGAAGGAGGAGCGCGCAAGAAATTTGAAGCCAATATCTCCGACGATCTTTCTGCGGCGATTCGAGAAACATTCCCACCTCCCTGATACAGGATTAATCTTGTCGGTTGTAGACGTGCGGAGACGAGAAACCGATTAAACCGAGATCTGATGCTGACCGATGTTGCTTCTATCTTCCGCATTAGCATCACTTTTACCCGCGCGAACGGTATAAAGTGAACCGCGGTTCACCGACGCGATTGCAGATCTAACGGGTCGCACGCCACGCCACGCCACGCCGAGCCGCGGCGGGCGCGGGGCTTTTCGCCGATTGCTTTTACGACTCGCTTGATGTAACGGTCACCCGCAGCGGACTTTGTAAGTAGTCAGTTGTTAGCCGGCAATTTTCAACAGCAGGCGCTTGTCATTAAACGTCAGCGTCACTCTTAACCACTTGAGGCCATCACGCGTAAAGCGAATCGGCCAATCGCGGCCCGTAAGTACGATCGTCGTCCTGGCCGGAGGTCTAACGCGCGAGTTGCGCGCGGCTAATTCTCTAATGCGGCGCGCGTACGCGCTCGTCCTGGCTGCGGTTTATGCACGTGTGGCATTCTTCGTAAACGGTAAAAACCTTTTTTTTCCCCTCCTGGCGTACGATTAATTGCCCCCCCTCTCGGAGTTCAAATTATTTTTTCTTTCTTTTTTTTTTGAGAATGTGGGAAGCGGCCGCCTGTCGTTTGAAATCCTCATCGATTGTGAGATATTCCGCTCGGCGATTAACTCCCGGCGAGGGTAAACCGCTGAGGGCATTGTGGCGTACAGGTTCGCGGCATTACTGGGCATTACTAGGCATTTTTTGGGCATTAGTTTGGGCATTATAAAGACAAAATAAGATAAAATACAAAAGTGAGCTTACTGTCAACCCAACTGGCAAATTTTATTGAATTCGTTACAACGTTCGACCTTACTTCAGGCCCTTTTCAAGCAACAATACTGCAAATCAACAAATATAAGAGATTAAAGTTATTAATTAGTCACCTAGTAAAAGAGAAGAAAATAAATTAACGAACCAAATAGGAAAACAAGAAAAATTCGTGGACAAGCGAGTCATCGTTATCCGTGAGGCAAAAGATAAATTGCACATCCGAACATTACTAAGGTTTGATTTGAACTTATCTTTATCTTTTGACTCTATCTCACGGATGTCGATGACTTACTAGTCTATGCATTTTTCCTTGTTCTCTTATTTGTATCGTTACTTGAAAAGGACCTGAAGTAAAATCGACACGTTGTAATAAATTCAATAAAATTTGCCAGTTGGGTTGACAATAAGCTCACTTTTCTCATTTTTAATCATCACTGGAGACTATAAGTAATATTTTTCTTTCGAAGAGAAAATAAGAGAGAGAAAGAGGGGGGAGAAAGAGAGAATCTTATAGAATCTTTATATTATTAAACGCTCTGGGACAAGTCCCCTAAAGCGTTAGACAAGCTACATATAAAAAATACTTACAAGTGAGAAAGAACTTTTGTACAATTTGAATATTGTAGAAAGTATAACACAAAAAAGGACATAGTCCCCTAACACGTAGTGACAATATAACGGACAGTGATGATTTATCATTAGTGGTATACAAGAATAAATAAAAGTATAGCTAAAAACAGTGTGGCGAAATAACAAAAACAAAATTAAAGGAAAAACAAAATTAAAGGGAGAGAGAAAGAAATATAAAATAAAATAAGATAATAATATAAAGCAATGCACACTGGGCTTTAGTAGGCATTGGTGTACATGATTTTGGTCAGCGGTTTATCCCTCGACTCCCGGTTACAAGCGCTATTCGACGTCCTCATCTACGCTTGTCGCCGTTGGGTTATTAGATATATGGTAGCCGGAGGACGCAAGAGGATAGTCGCTTCCTGGGTTTTCTCCGCGCGAACGATTTTGTACGCCTAACGTCTCGTCACTGCATTTACATTTGCTGTAAATTATATGTTACGCGTGATAATAACAAGTTGCAAAGTGCCCTGTAATGAAGCTCACTGTAAATCAGATTTATGCGCGCTTATACTAGCCGAAACGATAAAATACGCTCGCGGGCATTTTATGTTACACGTTATACTTATTATTTATTTTAATCTGTAAGATAAATACGAAAATGGCTGTAATTTTTTTTAATGGGTATTTGTAACGAGAGATTCTTATAATTCTGAAGCCCTCGATGCTGTCGATAAGCATTAATCATTATAATACTTTCGATTAACTGTTTCGAAATAATGTCTTTTAGCAAAGTAACTTGAGCAACTGTTAAGGCCTGTGTCCACGATGCTAGGCTTTTATGGAATAGCTGCAAGTTGATTGGCTACACATTTCTCGGAACTCGAAGTTGGACTAAGTTCTAGCATCGTGGACCCAGGCCTTAAGACAAACGTAAACGATAAAATGTTATGCTTTAATTAATATTAAATAAAAATTGACATCTTCTTGAAGCAAAATCATCGAGATATTTGTCTTTAGAGTTTCAGAAATTGTCAAGAATTTTATCGACCAGGTAAGCAACGAAGAAGGAAAATGTAATTTATATTTTTAAAGAAAACTATATCTCACTTGTCAAACGCTTGCTTCCTGATCATCACGCGTATGAATGGCCGCAGAAAAGAGGTTACGCCATTTCGTTAAATAATTTTTCCATTGCATTTATTGGAATATGGAGAGCTTATAAATAGAATGGAGTCGTAGCGCGAGGCTCGCGCGAGCAGGGTAGATTCCACCTGCCGACTTGCCTTCGACATTCCGGCACGCAATTTCATTCATTTCGATTCGCATTTAAGTTTTCAGTCGCCAACGCTCGATATAGATCGCGTTATGAATAGTGCAACGTCGTACTCGGGGCGTTCAGCATCGTAGCCCCGCGGAGTATCGTAATTCTCTTTATCGCATCGTGTCTGCAGCCCGCCGCTCGCTCGTGTATATCAATGCGATACGGACGAATGCAGCCGCGCATACATGCATACATGCATGCATGCATACGGTGCACACTCGTGCACTGCACAAGGAAAATCGCGACCGGGACCGATAAGAAGAAATCCAAGAGCGGTGCGTATCCTCTCGCGCGCTCGCAAATACAAGCCTTTCGCCTTTTGCAAAGAGAGCAGTATTTTATTAAAGGGATTTGCGAAATGTTATTTAATCTTTTCCCGGAAATGGGGAAAACAGCTGCTAAAAAGCGTCGAAAGGCGAAAAGTGGCGTAAACTGAACAAGAGTCTAAATAGATAAAAAGATATAACGATTTAATTAAGAGAAACATTTTTTCGATACATTAACGATATATTGGAGTCGTAGTGTTTGTGCAGGCAGCATTTGTTGGGGCATGCTTTGTGTCAATTTCTCTGTTAACAATCAGATTATCGCTGATATAATTTTGTTCCAAAGGGGACATTGATTCGCAGTGCATTCCATAATGAGACTAATTAAATTTTGCGACAGGATCTGAGAGGTCTGAAAAAAGTAGAAATATCTACCCTACTCATCAGCCCTGTTGTTTTCACATTTTCCGCACGTATTGCGAGATCTGTCCATAATCGTTTCATCGCGGAGAAAAAAATGGGCGTATCACAATCTCGCGGAAAATTTTCTGCCGCGCTACGCACGCATACAGCCGCGCTTCTCTTTCGATAAACAAATAGCGTATCGCCAGCCGTTTAGCAATACGCTCATCTCACGCTGCAACGTGCCGGTTATTTATAAATATGTATCAACGACTGATTAAAAGTGGAGAATCATCGTGACGCCACGCATGTCGGGGGGCCGCGGTTTTCTAGATGAATACTCGTTGCACTCGTGGCAACTAAAAATAGCGACAGTATTGTTGATGACACATATTCGTCCGAAAGATAATTTCAGATGTAGCCCATATACGCCCGCCTCGTGTACTCGCATCTAACCGAGCGGATCGATTGTGCAGTATAAAATTCTTAACGATAACACATGTATAGTCTACGAGAGTATTTACATGAGAGTTTTTGAAATTTTACCGTACACATTCTACTAGTACTTCGTATACATTTTACTAGTAGAATGTATGGCAAATATTCAAAAAATTCTCACACAGTTCTTCAAAATGCCACGTTGTCCCACGATTACATGATTTTCACGGTAAATTTTAAGAGAAAATTCTCCCCGTGTAGATATCGCAGATTGACATTCTATTCATTACAAAAAAAAACAGGATTTTATTTTATGATTCATGAACATATTTTTTTCCTCCTTGCATTATTTACCACACCGTATGAGAATATATTCAATAGAAATAAAAGTGGCAGCATATTCTGTTTGTCGTTTGAGGCTTCGCGAGATCTTAATCCAACTTTAGTAATAGACAGGCGTTTGACACGCGGCTCTGTTGCTGTAACGAGGAATCAACGTGTTCTATCCGATTTTAATGGTGATATCTAGATAGAAAATGATTTCTCTCGAGTCGCGAGCATTTTGTACCCGGCCGTCGATTTACATAAATTCCACCGCAAAGAAAGAGAACAAGACGTGAACTACCTTATTACTCGCTTCCATCTGCCTGCTGCGTTAAATCAAGAAAATGAGCGTGGCGTCTAATTTCCTCGAGGGCAGTGTCACCATTGCGAAGTTCGCATTCGACATCGTAAATACTCCGGGTTCTCACAAAAGCGACTTACTCGATGATGCACGAAGCGAGAAGCGGAATGTACAGGGTGTTCGAGATGACCGCTTTAAAAAACACGTCGGTGCACGGTAATAAAAATGAAGAAAAATTAGGTGAACGTTCAAGGAAAAGGATAAAATTTCGACTCGGAAAAGTAAATTTTTAGAATCAAAGATTCAAGGGAGGAGTAAAAAATATAATGTCATCAAAGTAGATTATTGCTGATCTATGTAGGTGTATGGATCAGCTAAGTAGGTGTAAATTATCCTTTAAAGTGTCAAAATAGTATCAAAATTTCGACTCGGGTTTTAGCTCGTACTTAAAAGGACCTACTTTAATGCTAAATTGGTAAAAGTATAAATTTTCGACACTATCAGTTTTAAAGTAGGAGTCAATTTTGTACTTGCAGTTCAACCTCTTTTACTACAGGTCCTACCATATAATAGATTTAAAGGTTCAACATATATTTCGACTCGGGATGTTGCATCTGTAATGTATGGCGAAGTTTTAAGAAACTCTCATAAAATTCTTCAAAGTGCCGTGTAGTCCCGCGATCACACGATTTTCTCTCCGCGTACCTTTCTCGGACACCCCATATTGCAATTCGTCCTCTCGCGGACGCGAGTTCGCGCGTATGCAGTCGGATGGAGAACGAGTATCTTCGCAGCCGCGAATCTTGTCACTTGCAGTCGCCGCTGCTATTCCCGATGCGGCTCCGCGGATTCAATAAGCCGCCGACCCCGGTCTTGTCTTCTCGCTCTCCGCCTTGTCGACGACAACCGCGCGTATCCGCCGCTGGGCTTTACACGCAGGATGTCCCGTTTAAGAATATAAATGCAGGCTTGTCCCGCGTGCGAGCGTATCCTTCGCCGAGAAAACATTTTTTTCAGGAGACGCGTGTAGTATAATGAGCAAAACGCGTGTAGTATACAAGCGCGTAGATATCTCGTCTCATTGTTCCATTTCCGGACAATCAAATGATCGATTCGGATTACTCGTTATTTTACCAACAAATTCAGACTTTTTGATAATTTTATCAATAAATGGCGTTTTTAAGACGCAAAGGATAATTGGTGACTGTTTAAGCTTCTTTGAATGGCAAGGCGGAAAATAATATCTCTTAAGAAAATTTCTTAAGCGCAATTTTTTAATTTTATCTCACGGCGTCGTTTGCCGCCAGTACGTATAGACAAATTTAGCAACGTATATTTCTCGTGGATGTTACGTGGATAGAATTAACTGTGATTCACACATTATAATTCGGTGGTGTAAACAACTCTTTAACGTTACTTAAAGAAGCTGCTATTATTAGCTTCATCTATTGCTATAGCTCACATTCGCATCTCGCATCAGACTCTTCTTCTGGTTTCGTCTAGCATCGCGCACGAGAACTGCATTACTTATGTCATTTCGGGCTGAATATCAGACAATTGCCCTTAAATGCCCATGTGCATAACGGTGAAGGGAACGAAGGGCCGGCCGACGTATGCGTTTCTTCCCTCGCGCACTTCTCTCATAATGGCAGGCGCACTTGTCAGCGAGACTGTACCTTTGCCCGCGTCGCTTTGAAAGCCCGTGTTCGTGCTCGATTGTGTGTCGGTGAGGAGCTCGCGTGTGAGACTTAATTTGTGGTTTTTGTGACGTGCGCACGTACGCGCCACGCACACGGGCAAACCCGCGGCGATGGCGCGGCGCGCGTGTGAATGGGCCGAAGACTCACCTTGAAAAGGAGTGAGTATCGAAAGAGAGTCTTGTGCGTGCCGCCGGCCGGCACTGCGGTGTAACGTGTGCGACAAATGCGTGCACCGCGGCCGTTGGACGCGAAACGAACGAGACGCATTTTTACAGACGCGAAACCGTTAGAGCACGTCGTTATTGTGGTAGACGGCGATTGAAAGTGCGACTAGACCACCGCCTGATCGCCGCCAGACGATCGCCCCAAGGATTTTACATTACGATCTTTATCTGGTCAAGGTGCCCTGTTGTCAAACCATGAACGGGGCGCCTAAATCCGAAGCCTCCGATTAAACGATTTTTACATGGAAAAAATGTAAACGTCTGCAGCAGATTGGGAACTATAGAATGTAACCTGAAAGTCTCGACTCCTGAACGCATATTAATACCGATTTCTCATTTTCATAATTATTCGAAAGCCCGAGTCGAAATTTTGCCACTATTTGGACACTTTTCAGGATATTTTACACCTACATAGACCAGCAATAACCTACTTTGATGACATAGTTTTTTACTCCTCCCTTGAATTAATTCTAAAAATTTACTTTAGCTCCTACTTAAAAGGACCTATAATACTTTAACGCTAAATTGGCAAAAGCATAAATTTCCGACACTATCAGTTTTTAAGTAGGAGTCAATTTTGTACTTGCAGTTCGACCTCTTTTACTGTCTTAGGTCCTACTATAATATATAATAGAATTAAAGGTTCAACGTAGGGCCAAAATTTCGACTCGGGATACACAGAGCTCTCAAGTACGAAGCTTTACGATTGAATGATTTTTACATAAAAGTGTGAATGTCTGCATCAGATTTTCAACTATAGAATGTAACTTGAAAGCCTCAATTCCCGAAGCGCGCATTTTAATACTGACTCCTCATTTTCATGGTCGTTTGTCAGATAAGAAAAATCAATGTTAGTTAAAAAAATAAGAAGCACAATGTACGTATACTTCGCGATGAGAGCAGTGTACGATCGTGCGATATCAGCTGAGAATTATCGAGAGACGCAGACGGTACGGAATGTAATTATTCTCGAAGATAATGTAAGTCGCGAGGGCCTTGTTCGATCGCGAGGATAATAACGTGCACGAATGTATCGCCTGTCGTCCGCGAAAATGCGAGTGCGATCTTTTACGCGAGGTGATGCGCCAAGCATCGGGATTTACGGCCTGACACGCGAGGAGACGCGGATGTAAATTTGTAGAAGAATTAGTAGACGCAGTAAACAGATCGTTTGCAAGTAGATACATGCAGACCGGCGCTCGTTACGTGCTTGTGCGTATCGGGCTCTCATATATCTCTCTCTCTCTCTCTCTCTCTCGGGCCACTTCATATATGTATTATTACGCCACGCTTCGTCGGATTTTATCAGATCCAAAACGCTTTCCCACATCTCTTGCCATCTATTCCTTTGTCAGTGAAAACGGGGCGCGTCGCGCGACACGTTCGCCAGAGCAAGAAAGAGTTCAAATTGTACGTGCGACGCGTTTCGCTAACACGGCCGGCCCTTTGTAACGACTCGCCGTGAAGGTATTATGTAGAAGAGCATGTTACACATACGCATAATCCTGTTTTATAGAAAACTCCGAGATATATTCCGGATTCCGTGAGAGGGATCGCCGCGGCGGGGCCGTGAGTTAGGTATTCAGGAAAGCGCGCGGTTCATAGGAAGTCTGCTACGTGACGGCGATGTCAACCCAGGGCGAAGGAACGAGAAATAATAATAATAAAAAAGGAGGAAAAAAGAACCGGGCGGGAGAGAGGAGAGCGCAGTGGAAAGAAACGGCGAGGCGATGAAGAGGCGACGAGACGCTCCGTCTCTCGCATATGTAATGCATCCTTAAGGAATTTTTTGCCCTCGCCAGGCGCTCCTATCCTGTCTCTTATACGGAAAACAATTACGTTGGGAGTGCGTATTTTAACGTCGTTTTTTCACTAGTGTGACGTGATCAATCCTGTTTCTCAATGCAACATCTTCTCTTAGTTTTATTTTTAAGAATTTTAATACTGTAATATTGTAATTTTCTACGCGATACCACAGCAGCAGATAAAACAGTAGGATAAGCTATTCTTTCCTCTCTCTTTGAACGTTACGTTGCTATGCGAATCATTTCTTAAAGCTAAACAATCGCTGATCTCAAGAAAGATCGATGCGAAACCCGTTCTTTCAACCGTACGATATTTATAGACCGAACGAGTCATGCAGACGACGTGGCCCCGTGATCTCCAAAATTATTTTCTTGCTTCATAACAATGCACGTCCGTACATTGCTATCTGACGCTTTCTTAAAAACACTTTCAAGTGGAAATTTTGCCAACTGCGTAAATCTGCCGAAAGTTTATCATTTGTTTCTATACTGTCGAGAAGCTTCTTAAAAGGGTTAATGTTCTTAAATTGGTGAACAAATTGGTGAAAAGCTGGCTCAGTACATTGGTGGTGATCTCCTCACGTGAGAGAATACAAAATATTTAACCTAGTGCACAAGCTTCGCAGACAAAGAGATTGAATATACATGAAGATCTGTTATACAAAAATTTGGCAATAATGAAAACTACTAAACTAGAAATGTATCAAAGCATGATACTTGCGAAAGAAGATCTATGAATCGCCTAAAGATTTGATGAGCAAACAAACTTGAATTTTTAAATTGCATTGTCGAGAGCATAAAAATATTAAATGGACGGCTGATAATTTTCGAAGGCGAAATGACGTCATGGTCGACGCCAACGAGGGTTGGTACATTATGGCAAGAAGGGACCATTTGACCCCACTCATTGTTTCTAATCCCACAATAAATTGAAGCAGCTGTACCGGCAATTGATACAAATTTACGTACAGTCCGACTCATAAGGCGCAGATCTTACTTGTTGCGACGCTGTTGTGACTTAGTCTCTGCGCGTATAACTCGTTTATTAAATTGTATTCCGTTCTGTATTTTACATATAAATCATCTCTTCGATTATGATGAATCATAAGCTATTAAGAACAATATAAACGTTTGTACATCATCGAAATAAACGACGTGAATTGCTTTTGTTGATACCGTATGAAAATATTACTATAAACAATAAGATAAGCAAAATTCTTTCCATAACACATGTATAAATATCTAATAAAAATATAAATCATAACACATTTGCAATACAAGCTGGGTGTTAATACACATTTTAAATTACATTTATATGACCATTAAGAAGATTCAGAAAGAATGATAAAACTGTTGAAATGTATAAAACTCGATATAACATGCGATCCATAATTAATTACAATTCTAATTGAAATTTAAATAATTTCACGTATGCAAAGTGTCCTAAGCTAGTCGAAAATTGTATCTGTCAAAAATAACTTTTAAAATTGTATTTATTTGTACGCGTTAGCAAAGAAATAGGTTCTATTGTGTCTACAGTAAATCTATAATTATCGTGAAATGGATTGTTCCACGGCAGATCAGTTTATCAGAAATACGCCGCATCGTTTCCTCGATGAGGAGACGATAGCGGTATCAGCAACGCGGGGGTGCAGAAGAATTCGATTTTTGTTGCCGACGATTCACGCCACCGTAGTTGTTCCTGACTGCCATACATCCGCAGCGATAACGGATTGACGTAGGCGGGCGCTGCGCGATAACACTAGCGTTGATTTTTTTTTGCGGAGTCAGTTGAGAAGTTATCGGGCCTCCGGAGAGGTCAAGCTGAAGTTCGACTTCGCTTATACAATCGTTGCTCCTCTTCTTCCAGGCGAACAGGATAATCCTACGTGCTGTCATCTCACTTCGCCTGCCCGGCTGTAAAATGTCAGGAAAGACCGGTGCGGAAATACACCGCCGCGCCGCCGAATGCGCGCCATACACCGCGTATTTACATTTGCGTGCGCTACTTCTCCATATAATATACACATTGTGCTTCCTTCATTGAGATATCTATAATTTTTAGATTCTCATTGCCGTGCAATTTTAAGTTGAACAATTAAGAAATTTCGAAGCTTGAAATTATTCAAAGGGTTTAGTTGTCCTCTTTCGAATATCTATGGTTTAATTTATTCTCTTTCATTCCCCGAGTCGAAATTTTGGTACTATTTTGACACTTTTAAGGATAATTTACACCTACTTAGATCCATACACCTACATAGACCAGCAATAACCTACTTTGATGGCATTATATTTTTTTACTCCTCCCTTGAATCTTTAATTCTAAAAATTTACTTTCACTCCTACTTAAAAGGACCTACTTTAACGCTAAATTGGCAAAAGCATAAGTTTCCGACACTATCAGTTTTAAAGTAGGAATAAATTTTGTACTTGCAGTTCGATCTCTTTTACTGTCTTAGGTCCTACTGTATAATAGAATGAAAGGTTCGACACAGGGCCAAAATTTCGTCTATTTTTCATGCTCTTATTTTCACCTTTTATATTTAACTTGTCAAAAGTCCATTCTTCGAATATACTTTGTACGTATTGTATATATCGACTATACTTCTGAAAAAAAGCGATGATTTTCTCGGAGGAAGTTTTAATACATCTGACTCGCCTTCAACTTGGCTGCATGCTGCCGGCCATTATTTATTTTTATTCCTCTCGGAACAACTTCAGCGTCGGATTGATTACACGTTGCATCCATTGCAGGCAGCTTTGTTTGCATGGAACTCTCGCGGTTAGTTAATCGCCGAGCGATGACGACACGCGATTTATCGTGCACGTATAATTACAACTCGCGGTAGAAACGGCATCGGTCGGCTTTAACGGGGGATCAGTCGATTATGTCGGTCGGTGTTATTCAAATTAATTTTGTGATAACCGAAGATAACCCTTCGCAGACAAGATAGCACACGTTATGGAAAATCAAGGAAGGCTGTGTCTGCCTTTCAATCTTTCTGTACATCTTACATAGAAATTACAGACGTACAGCATATTTTTCGATTCATAAGCTCGATAAACATGATAATTTATCCCGTCATTTTATGAGCTATTCTTTTCATTTTATTTCACAATTTATATAAACAAAGTTTTTTTTATTAAAGCATCGGTGACAAAATTTTTTACCTTTGCATTTAATGTATTGTGTTTAAAAGTGTATGTATCAAGAAAAAAGTAGAAGGATTTACAATTATAACTTTTACATCGAAAACCAATGTATAAAGAAATAGAAATTTCTATTTCCAAGTCTCTAAGAGAAAGAGAGACACATGTGTACAAATAACTTGTATACTTTGTATTCTCTGCAAGGAAAGAAATTGCTGAGGTTTTCCGGAAGCTGAAGTAAAGTAATTAACCGTTCAACGAGTCCTCGATTGCGATTTCAAAGATACTGAGGATAATCGTGGGAAGAGGGTCGTCCGAAGCGCACTCGCGTAAAATGAGTTCACGCGGTCGGCTCGGCTCTTTCCGGGGCGTGAAAATTAATTAACCTGCCGTCGTAATCTTACATGGATTCGAGAAACGAGCGGCACTCGGATGGCCCAGCGCCAGCAGTCGTCGCAAATCACGGCGTGCCGAACCGCGGTACGATGTCATATATCGAATCGCCCCTGCGCCGTAGGGACGCAACCCACGGGATGAGATTGGATGAAAACACGATAGGGAGTTTATCAATGGCTCGCAGCGGAGAAGGTTCTCTCCGGCAACGCGCGCGTCAAGATTGCACGAGAAAGGCAGGAACCTTTGATCCGGGCGTTTCATCTCGGAAGGAGCCTCTCGCGAGCCCAACTCAACTTGTACTTATATGTAAGAGAGCTTAACTCTAGAACGCGCGATTTGTTCCTCTAATATTTTACTAAGAAACGGCTCCAAAAGCTACGCTCAGAAAAAAGATTTATTTAAACAAATGAGATGCAATCAAATCAAGTTTCTTTGAATTTTGCTGAATTTTTATTTACTTCCACTAAACCCTAGCGGAAAAAATTTTTATAAATAACTACACAGATTGACTTGAAGTAGAAATTTGTAGAAATTTTTATATCTTCGTTGAAACATTAATCTTTTTGTAAAAATATCTACGAAATAGTACCACAAATTACAATGTTCTCAAATCAAGAAATTGTTACATGTAGTATTTCATGAAAATGTACAATTTTGTAATAATTAGTACAAAACTTTACTAGTTTAAAAATTTTGAGAAACAACGAGATTTTGAAGAATTAAAACGTCTGCTTACTTGTAGAATATTACAAAAATTTACAAAAGTGTACCAATTCTAGCATTTTCATGTTGACTTTTATAACACTTTTTAAATTTAATCAGATAAAATTTTAGTTAAGGTAAAAAAATAATTTCTTTGAAGGCAGATAAAAGTCTAGTAAGGTCAGATTTCAAAGAAAATTGGTTTGATTTCAAGGGAACTTTTTCCTAGGTGTGAAAACAAGACGGACGTATATAAAAATAATGTTTGCTGCATAATTAAAAAACTTGTAATTAATGAAATGTACTCTGCATACGCGACGATGCAGGGTTTGTCGTTTGATCGTCACGTTAATCGCGCCGTGGAGAAAAAATGAGACCTAGAAAACAACATAAATATCGCCGAATTGTTTTCTCTCCTGGTTCTAGGGCCGCACATTTGAAATTCAAGTTATCCGTCTATCTCGATGCCAATTAAATCACATCGTCAAAGGAGGTCATTGAACCGCTTACCGCCTTATAGAAGACGTGGAGAGAACCTCATGCTGAATACGTTTAACATTTTGAACGAGACCGCATATAATTGACTTAATTTTCCCTCTTTTTATCCCAATTTGATCCTAACGGTTTGTCTACGGATACATTGTTCCTCCTCGTTTATATTTCGCGACTCGCATTTCTCATCGGCGTTATGAAGAGAGATTTTGGAAGTGGAATATAATAAGTATTACTTTCGCGAAGCTTGCAGTGAACTGTAAAACATAAGTTTTTATAATATAAATAAATGACATTAGTGCAAAGTAATCTGTCAACCTACGAAATATATAAAGATTCTCTTCTTTAAGACTACTTGCAAGACAAGTCTTCGCGGAGAGGATTAAAAATCAATGATTTTTTTAAAAATTATACACGTTACTTATAGAGGAATTTATTCGTAATCGTACAATTCTAAAATGTAAGAGATAATTTTCGTATGAATCCATTGAATGGTAAAACTTTTAATTTCTGCAGCGACATTTGCGTATGAAGACTGTCGTGATCGAAAGTATTGGAATATTTTTTAGTTACGTCCCTTTAGCGTCTCGAGAGGGCTCGCGAGCCATGAAAGCTCGTTGATTCTGACAGCGAGCGATCCTCCCCGTGCGTAGAGGAGGAATAAATTGAAAAGATCTAACTGGCAGCGGTCGAGGATCGATGGTTATAGAACAAGCGAGCCACTCCGAAGTGAGAACGAGATGAATGACTGGCTGCGAACTGGTCTGGCCGGCTTCGAGTGTCTATCTACGTATTGTGTGCGAAGTCGGAAGTATCGAGGCCTACGGCTCCGCGAGAGACGTGGAAGCCCAAGTTCACAAGCGACGCGACATATTCCACCAGGAAACGTATCCCGCACAACCAGGTTTAATATGAAACAAACTCGTGGCGCGCGACTCGTAAACAAATATAGAAAGTAACGACATGAGCCCGTATCGAATATCAGGAAGTCGGAAGCTTGTATTTGTGTGAACTTGTGCGAGAGACACGTCTTGGGCGAGAAGTCAAACGACTCGTGCGATAGCGATCATACGTTTCGAGGTTCAGTCGTGCTATGATCACTTTTATCTGCGATTTGTGCAACTTCCGCGCACACCGAGCTAATTTCGATAAATAAACTGGAATATCGGTTCATATTCGATCCAGCGTTATGACTATTGCCCGGAAATTGATGTCTGCTATTTGGGAAATTTTCTAAAATTATAATTCAAACGATGTCACGCGCGCTTCTTCAATTTTTAACGCTCATAATTCATAACTCGTATAATTTCCGTTATTTTTTGAAGAACGTGGCGGAGACGTCTCTTTTACTTTTGACGCTGTGCAAAGAGAAGACGTTTAAATATGCACGTGCCAGTCGGCCATCCTGCGGCGAAGAGCTGTTATCAGCGGAGTTCATAACTAAAGCAACCACTCGGCAGGATGGGGCGCCATACTGAAAGAGCGAGTCCGCGAGAGCGACGAGCGCCGTCCACCCCTTTCCTCTGATAGCAGAACAAAGGAAGTGCACGAACACGGGTGGCGATAGCGCGCGAAGCGACTTTCAACTCGGACGTGCGTGATTCCTCGGTCGCGCGTTTCCTCCCTCCCCCTCCCCCCTCCTTCTCGCCCCGCCGTTCGCTTTCTCGCGGAAATTATGCGCTAATGCTGCTAAGACTTATGGATGCATAACACTAATTGCACCGCATGCAAAATGAAGCCGTTTACAATCGTACAATCGTAATCTTTAATTGCCGCGGACTGTTTAAAGTCGCCAGGAGTGCCGACTTCCTATTTTCGCGGCGCGCTCGCGGAGGGAGAGGCTGGAGAACGGCGCTTTCGTGGTCCTCGACGTCTGGCGTCTGAGAAACACTGCCGCTCGCAACCAATGGACCCAGACCCGCACGCACACGTGCACCAGGGCTCGCTACAGGACACGCGCTCTCATGCGAGATCCGTAATTCCGAGAAGCGTACAGTCATCGGAAAAAGTGAAGGGGGTTCCTGACGGTGGAGGGCGGCGGGGGTGCCCGGTGGTTGCTGGTGGTGGAAACGCGTGCATTACCAGCCGGGCATATTCATGAAAGTTCCTTGACATCGCCCGGCGGTCGCGGGCGAATGACTAAAGCGAGTCGCGGAGGTCGGCCGCGTGAATAAGGAAACGGGCGCCATTGCGGATTTCCTATTGTCTCGCATGACCGCGGCGCGGTTCCGATCGGGAGTTTTCCGTATTAGGACGCGGCTTTCGCGTTCGGCGATCGGTACTCGACGGCACCGCGACGCGGAGACCGCCGTTGCCTTGAGCTCGAGAATGCCCGACAGCGCGTGACACAATGTCCACGTTAATTAATCTTGATTCCGCGATATTAACGGGATACCCGAGTCCAAATTTTCGTACTATTTTGACACTTTTAAGGATAATTTACATCTATATAGACCAGCAATAACCTACTTTGATGGCATTATATTTTTTTACTCCTCCCTTGAATCTTTAATTCTAAAAATGTGCTTTAGCTCCTACTTAAAAGGACCTACTTTAATGTTAAATTGGCAAAAGTAGAAATTTCCGACACTATCGGTTTTAAAGTAGGAGTCAATTTTGTACTCGCTGCCGTTGTATGGTTTTAAGTTTCAATTTGCACGATGATGGACAGAATTGCTGCGATACTTTTTTTTAAATAAATTTAGAAATGCGCATTTAGATTCAAGTTTACGTTCGAAAACATTTTCTCCGAGGAAAATTTTACTCGACAAACAAATCGGGGACGCTCAAAATGGTCTCAGAATGGCCGTCGAGTAAAATATTCCTTGGAGAAGGAGACTTTGAGGTGTACCCTGAATCTAAATGCACGTTCCTAGACTCATTAAGAGAAACAAATGTCGCAACCATTCTTGCCCATCACTGTACCGATGATCCCAGGTAATGAATATATAAATGGCGTTTACGTAAACACAAAAATATTTACTTACGTTTATATAAGCACGAAATGTGGATAAAGTGGAATATTCATGAACGCGATGACAAGCGCGAGTGCAATTTTAGTATGAATGTCGATTATACAACGAGTTCTTCTCAGACATAAAAATAATTCTCGTATTTATTCCGCGTGAAATGCATAAACAGCGTTTATCACGCAGTTTACGCAGAAATCAGCAAATTACGTACTCCGGTCGAATCTCTCTCTCTCTCTCTCTCTCTCTCTCTCTCTCTCTCTCTCTCTCTCTCTCTCTCTCTCTCTCGCCTCCGATGCTTTTCGTATCTCTTTGTAAAATCTTACGCGCCGATACGTTACTTTGACGCGTCTCGCAAAGGATCGAAACGGAGGACAAGAAGGATACCTACAGACAAGTCGGTCCTGTTTTCCAACCGATGGACACCTTCGACTCTTCCTATCCCCGTTCGCGCACGGTGCCTCCTTTTTGCTTTATTTCCGTGTCCGCGTTAGCATGAAAGAGGCATATTCATGAAAGATTCTTTTTTTTCTCATGTCGACGATCCCGCGCAACCGTGAAGGGACTGTCGAAGTGGAAGAGACAAGGAGTGGCTTGTGTCGTTCGTTTGACGTGCGCGAACCGGGCGACTCCTCGAAGGGCTCGCATCGTCATTTTCCAAACAGCGCCTATTTGCATCCTGATAAGCCTATTCGATACGCGCGTCTCCTACTGAAGGTTCATAATGCGTCGCTGTATGCATTTTTCATAAACGCGCGACAAGATGGGTAGCAGCCTCCGTTTAAAAGCGACATTGTAGCCTAACGGGATGTAATGTTATGACAATTCACGCCCTTCCCATTGGCAACGATCAAGTCACTTCAATACGCAAGTAATGCTCGTATTGCTTTTACTTTAATATCCGAATTAAGTTAACCCGATGCGATTTGATTTTGTGTACGAATGTATATAGAGAAAAGTCCCCTATTATGAGACGAGCTCCTAATATGAGATAGCAGGGTTTCCGCTAAATTAATAGGCGTCGTCTGTTGGTTCTACCGTGAATTTATTGCCCTTGGAGTGAAATGTGTTTAGTGAAAAATTTATTGTTGGATTATGCGAAAAAAGATTTGTGATTGAATTTGGATGTTGAAAGCCTACTATCTCATATTATAAGTCTATCTCACAATAGGGGACTTTATTATGAGATAGGATCTTAATATGGGACAGCGGAGTTTCTGTTAAATTAATAGGCATCATTAGAGTGGATTTCACCATGAATTTGTTGTCCTTGCGAAATCTATTTAGTGGAAAATTCATGGTTGACTTGTGTAATCGTTGCGGAAAAAAAATTTGTACTTGAATTTGGGCGTTGAAAACCTGCTGTCTCATACTAGAAACCTATCTCACGACCTTCCTCTATGTATTTCAGTGCGCATCATCGCATTGGCGAGATGGAAGAGCGATTAAAAAATTCAGATCGCTCGCGCCCCGCGGCTCTCTTATCTTATTTAATTATGCGTCAATGTGGGGACATAACAGCGTGTCAGCAATTAACTGACCGGTTTTAACAACAAACATGCCGATAAATTATCTGATATTATTAGTAAAATTGTTGTTGTTAACTCGATGTATTCCGAAACGATGCGCCAACGTAAACAACCGCAATCTAAATCAGCTAATAATTAACAAATCGAAAGATAAAGTGCACTTTTACCAAAACAATAAAACATTATATCGAGCGTCTTCCTGTTTTTCTACAAATTCTGAATAAACAGCAATTATCACGCACCGACAAAGTTTTTCTTTGTCACTATTATTCATCTTCATGTACGCTAGCGTTCTCGCGTGATTCTGACGTCTTTCCAGCGACTAATTGCGCGTAAACAAGCTTCTTACGATATACTATAAAATGTGTTATACAAAACCGTGCTTTGTGAAGTTCACTCGAGATCATATCGTTAAACAGAATCAATTTTTGAAAAGAATTGCAAAGCGCGGCTGTGAACGAGATAATACGGGCGTATCGCTAAAATTATTGTATGGCTTTTATAAATCGCATATGGTATACAATACATGAAGTATCCTATCGAAGATTTGCATAGGTGTACGTTAGGTATGCGTTTCGCTTTTCCACGCGCATATAGAAAGCGAATAGTAAATTACAGATGTCCCCGGTGTTAACGACTATTCCATTGACTCGATGAACATATGCTTTACTTCCGCAAACAGCTGATTTACGGGAGTTTTTTCTTGCGTCCGGTTTTACGTAAACATTTTGCCGCTATGGATAGATTAGATGAGCAATTTACGACATGTATTCAGTGATATCTCGACACATGACTTGCGTTTGAGAGCTTTAGATGAGACGCAACGAGGTGAGATGAATTTATTGCATCGAAATGGTATGAAGACATTTGTGGCTCTAGATTTCTTTTAGAGATATTTAGATAGAATAGAGATATGGTAATAAAGGTGAACGTAAGTAACAAAGGCCGGTTAAACAACCTCCGGTAATAAACATAACTGTTAATTAGAAATCGCGAAGCTTTACTTTTAATTGATGTTAATTAACTGATAGAATATTTCTTTCTTTCTTTTTTTTTCTTTTTGAAATTTAATCTTAACGTTAAAGAGATAACGTTGAAAAAGATTAGTTTCGCCACTGGACATTTCCAGAAAGCAGAAACGATTCGGGCCTGACGATCATCGACCTGGGTACGGCAATTAACACGAAGTAGACCACACGCGGGTCTAAACGCCGGTCTCACGTGGTCGCTCGCTCATCGGCGAACAAAGGGCAGAATCTGTTTCGCTGGGCGACCGTACACGCGCGCGATATACCTGCGTGCACGTAACGGATACGCAACGTATGCGCGCGAGAGAGACCGATGCTTTACGACTTACACACACGACCTCCTACGGCGGCCACACGTGGCCCGACATTGGCGTCATTGACGAACAAAGAGAACGCGATAAGCTTCGGTAATGGTACGACTCCCTCCCTCCGGAAGTTACTCTATCCTTTAATGCCGATGTCGCGAACTTCGACCCTGTCTAATTGTAAGGTAAATTCCTTAATGAGACACGAGTGGCAACGTTTTCCGCGTGCGTGTTTACGCGTGACTCTCTTTCCGAGAGTGAACAAGTTTTGTCCGTAAAATGGGACACTTTATGTCCAAAGACAAGTGCTAGAATTTTGAATGTTTTCCGGATATCTTTTTCCGTATACGATAAGTTTTTCATGTATTTTTTCCGCTGCAATCCCAGCCAGAACAAAGAGAAAAAGCACAAAGGAATTGTGAGAACTAGCTCCGGCGAAGTGTGCACAGAATTTTTTCATTATCACAGTATTATTTAAGTTTTACGTACAATGACTATCGTTTAATGCACTTGTATAAATAGAAAATTATGAAGCCTCGTAAGTTTTTTTGTCTCTTTTTCCTCGTGATACATGACGCAAAGTATGTCATATCTCACTGCGGCTGACAAACTTAAAGATTAGTCGTAATACACGATCAGTCGCTTTAATCCGACCCTGTACACTCTGACTGCTCGATTAATAACTCATCCGAGAGGTGTGTATGATCAAGAAGCCACATGCAACAGCTGAAACGGTCGGCTTTTTCTCCCGCGATGATGTCACATATCTGGCGCATAATTGCGTCTCCTCTTTTCCCTCCCTTGCTAGGAAGTAGAAAAACGTCAAGGAGCCTCTCATTTGCTTCCTTTTCTTCGTCCCCGGACAGCTTCGTTCTCCCTCACCGCCATTTTTCTCTGCCTGGGCCTTGTTTCTGCGTTTCTCAGCCGCGTTTTTGCGTCCGCGACCCGACAAATCGTTACTACTAAAACTACACGAACCACGTCAGTGTGTAACCATAACGCGCAAGTCGACCTTTAATTATGGAAACCGCTCGACCGTTGAATCGACCCTATGGGCAATCTCATTTGGATACGAAATGTACAAATTTCAACGAAAAATGTAAAAGAAGCACGTTTCTTAATTTTCAATATGTATTCGATATGGAAATACATTTTGGGAAATGTTTTAATCGATATCTACAATACATTTACTAGAAATTCTGTAAATAAAATTTGTAGCGGTATTATTTTACTATATTTACGACATCATCTTTTATTTTTCAATCCTGACTTAATTCTTAAATTTCGATATTTCTGATATAACACAAAAATCGTAAAATTTAATCACCTATTCAACTCGGTTTTACATTGGACAATTAAAATATGCTGAATAAATAAAATGCCTGAAATAATTAACAAGTGCACATACACACATACAATTTACTGCGCGTATAAAGAATGAGTTATCAGAAATTATACAATCCCCACTCAAAGATTAATGCAAAAATGCGGGAGATGACGATCAGACACGAGCTTGTCTCGTTTGTACCATGACCGACAATTGACGGGTGCATCAATGCAGAACGTTAAGCCGCATTGCGCCGCGGTGAGTTTCGCCGCAGCTAAAGTCATAACGAGAACCGCGAACAACGTAAAAAACATGATTCTCAGTTTACTGATAGTTAGCCATAACGTTACGACAAACGAGTCTACCGATGAAGAAACAGCGCGAACACAGTTGGTGTCCGGCAGGACCAGGTTTCAGAAACGCGGAAAAACCCGTTCCTTTAACGAACGATCATTTTTTCCCCCGCCGTCGTTTCCGTGGTCGATCGGGGAAAACGCAATTTATCTCGGGATTACAGCTTCGGCGAGAGTTATCAATCAGGATTAAGGGATTAAAATTTTCTGAATAATATAATACATACGTATACACGCGATACTACATACAAATATGTCTATTATATAAAGTAATATTTATACATAATAAAATAGAAACTTATTATTTCGACTATTTCAGACTAATTTCGCATGAAATAGTTTCGAATGCAACTTTATATCACTATTTTATAGATATGCATGTAATTATATACGTGTATATACATATGAGTTTTTCTTTGCTTTGCGCAACGTTATATAATTGCCTAGAGATATTTAAAAATAAAAAGGCTTGAACCATTGTCATTCTCGACCGCTATTGACTACGTCACTTATCATCGAGGGTTTTCACTTACGAATTGCGACTATTAAAACTGTTGATGCTAGTCGGATAAAAAACGTTTCATAAAAACGAAATATGATAATGGAGGATAATCGGTATAAAAACTCACAATGACTCAAGCATATTTTGTTTTAAGTTAATTACATATTTTTCTGTTGATATTAAATATATATACGTACATACGTATACACATTATATATTAGATGTTTTCTTGTTAAAAAAAATGCATTTAAATAGTATAACTAAATTGTAAACTTATATGGGCACTTTTTAAAATATAAAATAACACAAGCAACTCAACTTCTCTCAGATTTGTCACTCAGGCTATTTTCGCAATCGCCATTATTACGAACATCACCAACGAATGATTATTTATATCAAACCGCAATTGAACAAATAATTCCGTCGCTTCCTCGAAGCTGACACATCGCTATTACGCAGCGTAAAATATATTGTTGATCGTGAAGTGTTTATTATTAACGTTGTTAATTCTCCAGCGTGGACTTCATCCACGGAGCGTTGCGTAACCAACTTTAAAATTCCGAGAAAAATATTAGACAAAAAAAACACTTGAAGCTCTTTCTGTGATAATAGAGTGGTAGAGAGAGAGAGAGAGAGAGAAAGAGAGAAAGAGAGATATCGCTTCTTTTGCCTATCATATCATATCACGGGTTGAATATAATCGCGGCTAGTTGACAGTTGTCCTAAACATCTCATTAGAATCCATGACTGAACCGTTCTTTCAAGTATCATGACATCTTTCTTAGCTTTGAATATAACTCTTGTTTGTTTACAATAACAATAATCAGTCGATAAAATATTAAACAGGTTTCACATTTCTCACATGTTATTAGGGTGAAATTCTTACTTACGATTAAAGCGAAATAACGGGTCAGCTATTTCGATTTTTTTTTCCATTAGGGACGCATCTCGCTGACTCTCGCGTTCACATTAACGTAACGATATTAATCTCTCCATTGTCTCTCTATTATTTTGTTGTCGGTATCAAGAATGCCGTAAAATACGATGCTCTCTCGCGATATTCTCTGCTTAGACGGCTAACTAATAGCGAAATTAATAGTCAATTTGCATGGTGAGGTTGCGTGATCGACTTGACGCATTAAAAGCTTGCCCGCGCTCCGCGATGCGTGTAGCGTGCTTGCCGGCGTCGCATATAGCCGTATGTAGGATTTTGCAAACTGGTTCCTCGATAAAGCGAACGGGTTTGCTACATCACGCATACATTTCCCAACGATTTTTTGCCGACGAAGCGTGCCGCAAAAAAAAGGAGCGGCGCTTGCCGCGGATAATGCGAAAACCGATCGCGTATGTTGAAAGCGTTCACTTTCCATTTCTCTCGATTCGCGTTGCTCGCGCATTCGGTCCAAGCGGGATAATGAAATTAACTAGGAATATTTCGCGCAGACGATAGCTTCTTAAAGATTACGCACGACATTAACGACCTTGCCGGGTTGCGTTTCTCAAAGTTGCGCGTAATGTAAAAGAACTTAACGAGAGATATAAAAAAAAGATGGCTGTAAGAGATAATAAATGCGTCCGCGATGTATTGAACAAATAAGAAATAAAAATATAAAAAATTCTACCAATTGTATATAATTATATTCTTCTTTAGGTTTTCGTGCTTAAAAAAAAGTAATATCTGTAATTTATTTACAGAAAAAATGCAGCACACGTTAAAAATACTTTTGACCCTGACTCGATAAAAGAAAGATTTAAAAGAACTAGTGCGCAAACATATGCAAATTAGGCGAACGGCGATATTAAAATTAAAAAAATTTAGAAAAAAAATTAATTTTGCCGCAAACTATAATAGCTTCGGCGTCATCAAAACTTCCTTGATAAGTGGCATTTTTGCAGAATCGTGTCCTGTCCGTTACGTATTATGATGGATGAAAAGCCAGGAAATCGCATCCGGGTTTATCAAAGAGCAATTTAGGATTCATTTTCATTGGGATGAAAATCTCTTCTGTTATACGAAAAAGTTGCAATCACTACGTAATAACGCGAGACAAATCGGACATACTAAAAGCAACCACTGCAACTTTCTCTCTTCACTTCTAGCTGAAATCTTTCCGCATTAATCGCCTCTAAGTGAGACGCTAATATATATATTTTTTTACGATCATCGCGAACGTGAGACGCCATTAAGTCTCGCACAACTTTTGCGCGACTAATAAAACTTGATCCTTAAAAAGACTTATTTTGTACGAGCCGCACGCATAGCGCGCCACACAATGTGTTTAACTTTGGACAGTTGTTCTAAGAACATGGGGGGATTTCGTTGAACCTACATATGTGAAAAAAGAGCGTGCAAGAACGACCACGACGATGAGACAGCGATGAGATCGTAACGTGACTTGTTCTTCATGCTAGGATGAGACTGTTTACCGATCGGGAATCCCACGAATCGATAAACTATTTCAGGGAAACGCGAATGCACCTATACGCGCACGCGCGCGTACGCACGCACGCATGTGCACCTTGCACATCCGCGCGCGTTTTGCAACATCTATTCGCAGCGCGCACACATACGTAATAGTACAATTATTGTAATTGCGTCTCGTGCATAGGTAATGCCGTTTACTTCGCATGCTTCTCCTCTCGCGGATACACAGCCGATTATAATGAAGATCGTTTTGCAATGCTCGTAATCTTCCGATCTCTTCGGCCGTGGTGCAGCGGCACCGTTTCAATACGCGCGTGGAGCTCAAGGTAACGCGTACTACGCTCATTGTTTCGCAGATTCATT
This sequence comes from Vollenhovia emeryi, assembly GCF_000949405.1. Classification (NCBI taxonomy): domain Eukaryota; kingdom Metazoa; phylum Arthropoda; class Insecta; order Hymenoptera; family Formicidae; genus Vollenhovia; species Vollenhovia emeryi. Next base: position 522,126 of record NW_011967210.1, on the reverse strand, counting down.
CTCCTGACTAAACGCGCCTCCGCGTTCTCCGTTTTTGAATATTGCGAAACAAGATACGGCAAATCGCGTCGCACAAGGTGTCTCTTAAATTTCAGAGATTTACAGTTCTTTTCAAAGTGCACAGAGATACTGCTTCCTTCTTATTACATCACGCCAGATAGTAGATAACTGAATGTCATTTTTACACACACTCTCTCTCTCTCTCTCTCTCTCTCTCTTCCTAATATCTGTTTAAGTGGAAAAAACATTTCTGATAAAGCGTGACAAAACTTTTTTAACGGGTACTATCACACGCTTATCGAGTAGTTCAAAACGAGTTTGGCTGATGGCAGAGAACGATCCATAAACGCTTAAGTCTGTCTAAAGCCAACGGCACACGATACTATTTTTCCCATCGGATCGCTTAAGAGAGCCAATCAGGACGCAGAGTCTTCGATCGGGTGACTTAAGGCTAAATCCTGATTGGCTCTCGTAAGCAATCCAGTGGGAAAAATATTATAGTGTCGTGTACCGTTGGCAAAGCAGAGAAACACTTAAGTCGTATACAATAGATTTTCGCGACTTAAGCTTTTCTCTGCCTTGCCTGATGCGGTACCTACAACGAGATCTTTAAGACGTAAAATTTCAGAAAATGACCAATCGCAATCGATTATTCTTCTCATATTCGATAGGTCACTTTCTTGAATCTTACGCCTTAAAAATCTCATTGTAGACGCCGCATTACGTCTACGACTAATTGTAAGATAAACTTAAGCGTTTACGGACCATCAGCCTTACTGAGGGCATCACTGCTGATGCATATGACTCAACGACTGTGTTTTCATCTGCAGGCATACTGTATTTCCGATGACTCGCCTGGGGGAAAACACATTCGACATCGGTACCTCGTGGGCATTTCGGAAACTTGAATGGACGCCAAAATCCGCGCGCTAAAATAGGCACTGAGAGATAACATTTTTTTCTCGCCCGTGGACGGAAACGAATATCGCTATTTATAAACCTCAAACAGTCTTTTTACGTTTCCGATCGTGTCCTAGGTCTCTATCTTTCGTGCGAATATTTAAACCACGTACTCTGACACACTAACACCTACAAGCTTCCACATGTCTTTCGGCGACAAGCTGTTCTCCACTGTTAAGCACTTTGCAGTGTTGACGGAATAAGTAACGTCAAATGTATAAGTTTAAAATAATATACTATGTAAATTATACGCAACGTGCACTTTTCGAATTAATTATGTTAATCCCAAGTATTTAACGTAACAATTAAAGCAACAAAATTGAGTAAAAATTACTATAATCGTTACTCTCCAGCGGTTCCACGGTGTGCACACGATAATTAGTTCGATTGTAATAAAATTGATAATTCAACGCCAGTGAAAGCGACTTTGCAAAGCGTTTGCAAGAATTCGCATCTAGCGAATAAACGTTAATATCTATAATAGTAGCTAACCCGTAATTAGCATCGCTCTAGTGTAACGCATACTTCGACTACCGTGCAGTTATCTTTCATTATAACTGCCTTGATTTTTTTTTTAAACCGGTCTATTGCATCATGAACATCTCGTGCGTAGGACCCTCTCTACCATCTTGAGAACACCTTTCCATCGCGAGAGACAGTAGCCGTGTAAACATGTTTACTATTTAGCGGAAAGCAATTAAGTGAAAGCCCCTCGAACAAATCACTAATCTGACACATCGTTAATTGTTAATATTGCAAATCAGAATTAATACAACTGCAATGATTGACAAACGTCACCATCAACATGTAGAAAAGAGTCCCCCTATGAGAAAGGCTCCTAATATGAGACCGCGAGGTGTCTGCTAAATTAATAGGAACCATCTGTGGGTTCCGCCATGAATTGATTGCCCTCGGAGTGAAATTCGTCTGGATTCGTGAAATTGGATGCTGAAACGTCGCTATCTTATATTGGGAGCTTATCTCGTAATAGAAGACTTTCCTCTATATATAAATCGCCAACATCTTTGTTTCGTATTATTTCACGCGGAATAAAAAAAATCAGGTCGTAAGAGAATCACGAATGGCGAGCCACGTTGAGAACACCGCCTGATCGGGGAGAAGTCACGAACGCAAAAGGAAGGCGAGGTAAGGTAAAAGAGTTTTGTTTGGGTAGGAGAAGGAAAAAAAATGGAACGACTACAGAAGCTGCAGAGCACGTTTGGCTCTTTGTTGAAGATTCGGCCGTAAGTTTGTATAGTAATTATGAGATGGAAAATGTGTGCCTAACTCTCAGCTAAAAAGAAACTGCTCACAGATCTGCATGTTAGCATGTAGCGAGAAAATGCGGTTTGAAGATATTGTTAACATGCAACCTGCGCTACATAATTTATCGGAATGATTAACAACGTACTTCTAGTTAATAAACAGTTATTATAGCAATATCAAATTTTGTGTCATGCAAGATACAAAAAGAATATAAGCTGCAACAGTAACACTGTAATATTCATACAAAAATATCAATTTCCGTACGACATGGATCTAGACAAAGAAATAGCACATGTGTATTGCACATTGAAGGGTCGAAAAAATGCAAACCGAGCATCGACAAAACAACAATTTAGAGCTACTTGATAGCGGTTCAATAAATGACTTCTCCCCCTTTCTAGTCCCCTCTTCAATAAGCATTAAAGGATCCCAAACGGTGTCTGGCTCGTATCACGGGTTTTTCCGTTTTCGAAGGGAAAACTTAAGGGCGAGAGCGAGAGCGAGAGAAAACAGGGAAATCTCCGGGGAAGTGAGAGGAGGAAACCTCGATCGTTATTTCTAGCCTGCGCGGAACTTCGAAGTGGTTGGTCTGACAGATCGAGATGGTTTCTGACCTGCTAAAACAAACCCCGGACCTATGTCGGACCGGTTTTTTATCCTAGCCGGCCGTCCCGGGACCGAGCCACATCTAAAACGAGTAGATACCCCACTGTGTTGTCTTAGTCCCCGGTTAGACCGTTCCTCGAACGGATATGCGAGACCAGGTCTCGGGTTTACGCTAGAGAATTCCCTCTTTATCCGTCCGCTCGAGCATGGACCCACGTTTAGATGGCAATTTTCAAAATGTTGCTTGCGAAATAAAATCGAATCCAACTTCCCTCTGATTTCTGCCACGTTCCCGCAGCCTCGTAATAGTAGCCTTGGCTGTGCTACAATTTCTAGTTACGGTAAATGCGTCTCTCTAAAAATAGACGTATACAACTATATATTTCTATGGCTCGATTTTAACAGAACTAAGACAATATTGGACAAATATTGGGCAAATTTTATATTGCGTGTGTTTTCCGTAAATTTCATAATATATTTAAAAAAAAGTATAGTTCTGCAATTTTATGATGAACTGTTCTTGGATCCAGCCGTCAACTGTCAAATGTACTTTTTAGAAAATTAATAATTAATCTGTCCAAGATTTGACTATGAACAATTGTAAAATGGAAACAAATCTTTACAAAAGAGAAGACATAATTGCCACAATATTATAATAATTATATATGCAAACGCAGATAAGTTTAGCATACTTTTTGTTTCAGATCATTTTGTCTCTGTCACTCTCCAAGAATAGCTCATAAAGTTGTTATTAAAGGTGATCGTAAGTGTCGTACTATTTTTGAGTAGAAAGTGGGTGTGTAACGTGACAACAACGTTCAACTCGTTGTTCAGAGACGTCCGAAATTTCCAATGCTGCTTTCATTGCCTACATCGTGGTAATTTAATCGTGATGCTCATATTAACATCGCTGTCTAAATCTCCAATCCTGTTTTGACATTCCATAAACGGGCCAATGGTTACGAGCAAACTCAATATCGTGAGCCAATCTACCGAGTTTTGCCATGCGCCTCACGTGCGTGATCACGTATAAATATTTTTTATTGATTAATCGGCAACACGATACGCCGCGGTTACACGAATGTATAATTACTCGATGTATGGGCTCGAAGAGATACATATCGATCATGTGAATGCAAATCATTGCTCCGAGTACAAAGTGAAATTTGACGCATCGTCGCGTTACATATCAGCGATACTTTAACACGAATAATTATATGTTTTCATTTTGGAACGACTCGTGTTTTAATCCCATCCCGTCGCGGAAGATAACGATGTAATATTTTTATTTTTACAAATAAATTCGTTCAAAGTAAGCACGAGATTATGCAACGCGTCCGAATCGTTAAGACGAAATTCATCTGCACCTTATCTCCGTTTGCACCGCGTCTTATCTCGCAGTTTTACGGATGTTGTGCGTCGCATGAAAATAAAAATATTCAAGTCCGGCGGCGAAGTTGCATCTTATAACTAGCGTTTTACGCGAACCGCGTGCACCACACGAAACGTGTATTTCGAGAAAACACTCGCATCCGCTTGTAATAAGTAGTAGATGCACCGTGCACGCGGATGTTTTATGCATCTCCCGAACAAAAGATTACATAAATTTTTATTGTACGTATCGACAAAATTAATGCCGCATTAATACTACATGAGGCCGCGGCCGGATCGTAAGCAAAATCGAAACGGTTCGCCTGTTCGTTCGATATTCACGTCACGTATTATCGCGTACGAAACATTATTCGCCAAACGAATCGAAACGAATCGTTGCACACTGTAGACGCAATAATGCGTTATTCTCCGTCCTGATGTCACAACTGATCAATTACAATTACGTTACGCAATTACATTATGCAAAATATTTTTCGATATGTGTTACATCAAATTTATCAGACCTAAATAAAATTTATATATTTCAAATAATATGAACTCTCAAAAATGTCGATGGTAAAATTCCTCTTAAAAGAATGTTTATCTTATTAAACTTAACAGAGCTGTCATTAAAGATAGGCTTCTTAAAGTTTCGTAGTAATTTTTTCTATTGGCTAAAAGATGTTGTTTATACGACGTGTACAATGTCGAAAAAATTAATTGAGTAATTATTTAAATGCATTTTAAATTCGCCAGTACATTCAATTTTTGGTTAAATATACTTAGCGTATGATAAACATTTAGCGTAGATTATAAAGAGCAATACTACTTATTTTACTATATTACTTGAAAGTACATAATCATACAAAAATATATTCCAGGGTAAGTCGCGGCACTCAAATATAATCAGAGAGGACACGAGGGAGAGCGTAGCGATTCTTTCATTTTTAACGACCCCATGCCGAGCGGCAAGTGCAGGGCGCGCAGCGAGTAGCCAGAAAAAACGAGAGGAACGAGAAGAGGAGAGAGTCGTTCTTCTCCCTCGTGAGGAGCAATTTTCTTTCTTCGAGACGTGCCTCGAGCACGATCGCGTGGTTCTCTGGGTTAAAGGTGTATTTAAAGTCAAGGAATAAAAAACAATTTTGCTGTTTCCGAAAGTACCGTATCAGGATTTTAATACTACTCCTGCTTGGTTTTTTTTTCTTCAATAGTTTTAAATATGAAATGTTCTTTCATACAAGCACTTGAAAGTGGAAAATCACAATTTATTTAGCGGAAAAGTTGAATTATTCAGTAACATATCCTACACTGCCAATTCGTCACTAGAACATATTTGCCTTATCTGCTCAACATTTGCACTGCTTTACGTAACCACAAATTTACCGGAAGACAAGTTACGACTATAATTTTACGAAGATTCACTTCTCGCGGAATTAATATTTGGTTCCCGGCTACGAGACCCTCAATTTACTTTCAACAATATTCAAAAGCAGTTCCCAATTACACGTTTGCTATTTCCCAAAAGCTAGAAGAAAAGTATAGCGCCCGAGAGATCGTCCCAATTATCTACTACAAAATAATATATCTTTCAATTCTTTCCTCAAAGATGAAAAACAGTACGTGTTCTGTGATAAAAATTATCTCGCATAAACTCGGATAGTTATTTTTATTCTTATTTTTATTCTTCGCTCTAAATATACGCGTAATCTCGAGGAACGAATTGTCCCTATAAATCAACCACCCAAATATCACGTTTCATGGAAAAAGCAAATCGTTGTTGAACCCCGAGCACCATTCGATCCTGATTACGACTTGTAATATGAGATTCGGTTAAACTGGTGTGGTTATCACTTTACAGCGCAAACGTACGCACGACGAGGGGCACAGGGATCGAACGAAAGACAAAACATTTGCTCGGACAATCGGCGAGGGTGGGCGATATGTTTGCCCGGGCCCAAGGGAAATATGGAGATTTCTTCGGCGGTTACCGAGGAAACCTGTCATTAGCTGACACGGCGCTTTTCTCGCGAAACGCACGGTTTCCGACGATGCAACCTTGAGCCTCGCGAGAGAACGTATAATTTCGAATCTCGGTGGAAGCAGCGATCGACTAGAAAAATAAACGTAATGACCGCTGAACGTTTTCCACGGACGATTCGCGGATAGGCTTTCCGGAATTATTGCACCTCTATACAGTTGTCATGTAAAAAAATGAATGTATGAATAAAACTGCCGCAATTATTAAATGATCTTCGCACTATTTAAATTGACCGCAAATTGTTGAGGAGATTTAATGAAGTTGAATAAAGTAGCAATATGATAATAATAATTTGAATTAATGTAAATACCACATTAAATTCTTATCTAGCTTATCTAGTTCTTGTCTATGCAAATAGGAATTATTTTTTCAATATGTGTTATTTTTCAAGTAACGATTTCAAAAGACAAAAAACGGATATGAAATATAAGAAATAAGGATACTACAAAAAGAGATTTTCCGACTCGTACATAAGAAATTACAATAGTCAAAGAAATGATTATCCTTTAGTCCCTGACTATAGTAGCCTTAGATTTCTAAAAGTTCTAAATGTTCTTCCTTTTAAAGTGCATTTTACAATTTTGTGACTTCCTGTAATATTGTTCTAACAATGGATAATATATGACGCTGTTGCGTCGAAATGAAAAATATTTTTAAGCACAAAGGTTCAAGGTTTCAAAGAACTTACAAGGCTATGCATTTTTATACAATAACCATCCATAAGGATAAGCCTTGAAAAACATCATTTGGAAAACCACAAAAAGCTTGGTACGACTATCCTCTTAAGAAAGGGCCCACATTTTCAGACGATCTCTAGGGGTTTTGTAATACTGAAGCCACCACCTATGGCGCACCTCTTTCCGGTTTAAAATCCATGAAGTGGGTCCTCGCTACAGGATACGATAATGTGTAGCGTATGTACGTCATAAATGCCAGTCTTAAAACCACTAAATTTTCCTTTTTACCGTAGACTCACTTCGAAGATTAATCTTGCTTTAAATATAAATGTAGTTTACGTTGGTTTCAATTGTACATAATATTGATATATAAAATATTGCATTACATTTTTTAAAGTTACAATAATAGCCACAGCTTTAATGATCAATAGACCATCAATCGCGTTCTTTCTGCAAGTTGAATTTCGCAAGGGTATTTCGATATATTGCTCACGTAATTTGAAAACGAAAGGAAACGGAGTTGTCTTTCACTTTCGATCTCACGAATCGACGCGCAAAGACCGATCGTCGTTAGTTTCTCCTAGAGTTGTTGTGCATCTCAGTCCTCTACTATTTTGTGAACAGCTGCGGCAATAAACGCGTTTCTATTTGCACCTGCTGAAAGGTAAGTGTCGCGACTGGAGAGCGCGCAAAGTCACGTTCCGATGTTTTCACGGCCGAGCGCGTGAACGATAAAGTCAGTTTCTTATCATTCGCATCTGCATTCACATGCATTCGTTGATAAACTCAAGAAAAATTGATAATTTAACAGCGTTCACTTTTCGCCTCGTTGAAATTTTATCCTATATATTGTTTCTTTATATGCACGCTGGAGTGCAACGTGTACTGCTGCAACATGCAACAGATATGAACTCTAATATTTTATATTTTTATAATTTCTTCATGCTAAATAACTGTTTTGTTATCGCGACAGCAAACATTATTATGTAGAATTATTTCTTTCCACCATGTATTCTCGAATTTCAATCGACACAGTAAATCAATTGTCTTTTAAAATTCTAACGGCTTCTGAAAAGGAATTGAGCGACCAGCGTCATCAAAAATTTATATCCCTACGTTCGGCTTTACGCACTGAGAGAAAAATATGTAGTATTTGAAACTATAATTGCATAGTAAAAATAATTCTAGTCAGGAACACCATTTCTATAGTATAATAATTATTACTATAATATTAGTAATAGCACCCATATAGACATGTAATGCCAATTTATTTAAAGCTTATATTTTACATTAAAAAGTTTACTATAAAACATAAGCTTTTAACTTTTCTGTTAAAATATTCAGGTAATAAGTAATAAATTAATTAATTAGTCAAGTGGTTGAATGTCCTCACTAGAGGGACGCGCGATTTAAGACTTTCTCGTAAGAAGAAAACTGCATAGGATATTATAAATACGAGTAAGTTTATATACTCGTATAAGATTACTTATCTTTTCTTTGAAAGGGGCTTTCTTGTACTATTCTTTATGAGTGTGAAGTGATGTAACTAATAAAGATAGTAAACGCAATGTACATTATAACAAAAAGCGGAAAATATTTTACTTCTAATATAAATACGATTATTTAAAAAATGGTAACTATTATTTTTACCGAGCGAATACCGATCAGGTTAAATTAGCCATCGAGGAGAAACTGAATGATCAAGAAGTTCTAACGCCAATTCGAAAAATGCCGCGGGAGAAAGTCATTCAAATAAATTCGCTTTGAATAAATTTACATTTGAATAAATTCACTTTGCGAAATAGTGGAAAAAGATCAGGATGTATTGTTTCTCTCACACTCTGTGTCTATTCGGCTGAATAATATCTTAGCAAACGAATGAAATGACAGTGGCTAACGTTAAGTCTGCGAGTTCCAGTACAACAGCAAAGAAGAAGAAGAAAATAATTCGTATCGATATCGAAGAACATCAAAGTTAACGCAATAGAGATTTTGCGTGCGTGTGTGTTTTCAACTACCAATTCACATTATTCATTCAGTGAGAAACGTAAAAAATAAAGTTAACGCTTTCCATTTTATTAACATAAATTATAATAGTGTATATATTTGCTTATTCAGGTCAAATATATACACTACATATATATAACTTATTCCGTTTTAGTCATACGCATGTATGTATAATCGTGGTATGCAGGTTGATTACTGACTCGCTATGCAAGTCTGTTGGCTAAGCGATCACAATACACCAACACGCGTATGCAATACATGACTAAAATGTTTCTTGGGAAAATAATGGAAAATTTACTATTTGTGTATCATCGTGACTCAGCCGCGATGGTTACTGATTACGATTACCTGTTGGTGTGTAGGTATTTAATCGCAGCAGAAAATGGCATCTTATCAATCTCATGGACTTATCGGCAGACAAAAAGCAGATATATTTCAAAATATAGAATTATAAAGTAAAGAAGAGTAAATAATACTCGCTGGAAATTAATCACAAGTAAGTGCGCATGTACTATTAACTATACTTTACAAGCAGGTTTCATGAGGAAAATTGTCGGATAAGAAATGTAATATTTACTGACGGATAAAGCGATGTGACACACACACCGACAGATATAAGAATCTATAAATAATATTCTTAGGGCAAGACTTGATAAATTAACGCAATACTTATTATTGTAACAGTAAATTGTCCCGCATTGATTCACCGCGGGATGTCTCGTCCCTTTCTTACAATTTATCGAACATTAATGTGTGAAATCAATTTGTACCCTTAAACAATACAATTATTTTTAAGCTGAATGAATAGGGCTGCAATTGATCTCGCGGGACGAAATAATACAGCCGTTATTTTTATCAGGAGAATTATTCGACGCGGGGAACTCGACATTTTCTCATTCATCATAACTTCAGCGGTGCCCGCCTTCGCAATTTCTCATCTCGAATAATGCATCAGTTTCCAAGGTCGCTAGCGAGCCTTATGCCACCACGACCACAGTCCATCGCAAAATTCTGCGCTCGGTACGGGGGCACCAGGCGCTTCGCGATCCGGCCGTCGTCGTAGTTTACGTGATTTAATTTGCCGGCTTGTCAGTCATGTCGTCCTGCTGGCTATTAATCCGCAGGGGACACCGTTTTCATCACGTAACGATGCAGTTATGCGTTTATTTGGTGCAGCCATCTAGATGTTGCGCGTCAACGTCACTCAAGGATTTCCGGCGTTCGGTGTTCAACATCCGTAAATCCGTACATTTAGCCGCGATGCCCGGTTACGGGGCGTTCAATCGATATTGTGGCGCGATGCAGAACTTCGACATGAAACATCGAGGCGTTAGGCCTGCGCCATTTATTCGACGCAACATTCCGAGAACATCTGTTGCAACAAAATTTGTTTTATTACAGATGATACGTTTCCGAGAACTTGCGTCGATGAGGATCGATACGATCTCGATACTTGTTTATCTTCGACTGTGCCCTTGACTATGCGATAACCTTTTCGATTCGAGATAAACCGGCACTATTTTAGCCGCATTTAACAAATTTTCCTTTCTACGTGCGTGCACCCTCGGAAAGGATTTCTGTTACTCAGACAAAAAACATTCTTGACGCATTTATATTTCTCACAACCTCATTTAGTATAAAAATAAGACAATGTCAAAATAAAATCTGTAATTCTTATTCTCCTCTATCGAATTAAAAAAGATTGACTTACTATAGACAAGAGTAACTTGTATAAATGTAAGTTTATATATTCTTGCGTTTTTATAATAAATTGTCCCTCCATCTTACAACGTACCAAGTTGGCACCGCGATATTCGGCAAAAGACGACACACACTATCATTTTATTCTAGATATTTTAGAATTTTTCATTTAAGATACAAATATTCCTTTCTCTATAATAAATATGATTGGCGCTAAATCGACCCTATTTTATGATACATTGAAGTATAATAGCATTGGATCCGGAAATTTTTTCTGTTAATGTATCTTTACACGAAACTACGAATTTCCAAAATGTATACATTCCTCGCTGTATCGATCAAATTGCAGAAATATATTTTTTCCAAAGCGAAGTCCTTTCCGTAAATTGCAAATGTCTGATGTAAGGTTTCCCTGGCCCAAGTTTTCAGGATAAATTTATACGGTACGCCGAGAGCTGCGATTCGCAGCTTGTTGCCACGCGCAAAATTGAATAACAATGGCAGAGGAGGAAAAATTGCATAAAATAAACGGATTGTTGATAAATCTTGCCGCGGCACCATATTAGGCGCTTCTAATAAATCGGCTTCTTTCGGAGCGCGCAATTTCTCAGCAATCCGCGCATCGAAATTGTAGTGCCATGTATGGCGGCGCGGTAATCAAGGTACACCGTGTATATAAGGAAAACGGCGTGTAACGCACACGCACGCAGGCCATGTGTGGAAGACTATGGCATTAAAGTCAGCCCCACGCGAGCCGCTTCGGTCATGGTTGGTTAAGGTCCTTCGAAAATGGGTGAACAGGACACGAGCCGTAGCGCCTCGTTGTTATGTGGGAAAAAAATAGGTGGAAGGATAGATCGCGTAAGAGATACCTCGTACCACTTCTCGTTACGTGCCTCGATTGCTTGCGCGGGCCAGAAGATGCTGGTTTTGTCAATTTTACCGCATGAATAAAAAGAAGCTACATTGTTGTACACTTTGAAGTTATAAAAATATATAAGTGTAAAGGATTTCTCTCCTTCTTGCTATCCTTAATATAATTTGGTAAATTTTATTAAACAAAGTTCCACGCTCTTTTTCAATACGTCGAGGGGTGATGCTCTGTAATCTACTCAGAGACGCTTTAAAAGAAAGAAAGCAATTCAGGGTTTGCATATCTTCTCCACATACACAGAAAAGAAGTGTCAGATCAACTCTTATATATTCAAATTACGCGTTCATTGTTTTGTATATACGCAACAATCTATAATCTTCTTAAAAGCATTTAATAATCTTACATTCCAACAATATTGCAGTCTTATTTAAATACTGTAATCGTCACTTCAAGAATACATATAATTATTTTGACAATGAAATCATTTTAATCATTATAAACTTCGATTTGAAAATATGTTATTTTCTATCCAATATTGTTTTCTTCCCACCGAAGAAAATTATTCTTAAATAATAGGCGTATGGTTTTCTTGATTGAATTATATAAAATTGCTTTATTCAAGTAAGTTTTTTGCTTTAACACAATATAATCTCATTTCAAGATTTTCATGTTGAAACTAAACATATTTTCAGAAGAAGAATATTCTTCTTTTCTGTGTACCTGCAGGAGGCACGTCAATTGACGGGTAATCCGATTTGTCACATTTCATAGAGAGCCTTCAAAGACGAGAAAAACGACCGGCGTTTTCCACGCGCATTAAAACCGGAAATACGATGTGCCGATCCGATAGGAGATCGCGATATTCGCACGATTGCGGTCGCGACTTTTCGCCGTGCGATGCTACGCTCGGTGTCGTCGGCTCAGTGCATTGCGTCGCGTCGCGCTGGTGCATAAAGACGATGCCGCTCGTAAATGCATGCGCCGACGTTGTTCTCGTTCGTCGTTACGTGCCTGCATAAACGTGGCCGGGGTATCTCGACGGGCTTTAATGAGTTTCGCGGCGCGGTGAGGCAGGAGCAGGAGCGGGAATGGGAACGAGGCGTTACGAGGCGACGCATAGGTCGCCGCGATTTTTATTTCTAGTCCTCAGCTTTATTGTTGGCGCACTGTTGTTGCCGATCGAAGGCGTGGCCGGCGAAGACGTTGCTCCTTCCTTGCATTCTCGCTCCCCCCGATACGCCGGTCCATATCTCATCCCCCTAATCGCGTTACTGGCGATCTCTGACATACGGCGATGCGTTAAAAAGCCGACTGATTTGCGATAATTTATCGCTTGATTGCGGACGCTATTGTTTGAGATGCATCTCGTGCACCATTGTCTGTCCATTTAGTCGTTTAATACGTAACCGATAGCGATAACTTAAAATTTCTCTCCTTTAAGTACGCGTACGATCTTCTGTATTTCCTTCGCGTATTCCATTTTTACCTCTTTTCGGCATTTCGTTCATATTTAAAAATATTTTATTCAGTGAGTAAAAAAATAATCAATTTTTCATATTAATTAGAAAGAGAATTCATTTTCAATATTAGGCAAAATAATTAAAGGGAATAGAAAAAGAGAAAATAGAGGAAAGGATATAAAGAAAACAGCTGCACTGCTGTATATCAGACAAGACACTCGTATCAAAGAATTTTCCATTTTCTGTTATCTTTCAGAAGAATTCCAAAAATCTGGATTTAAGAACATTGAATGCTGTACCATATCGTAAAGAATTTTTATAGGAAATAAAAGTTTTTACGTAAAATTTCTTTTAATAAACCGTAAAAGAAAACTAAAGAAGCTGAAAATGGAAAACTTGTCTTTCCTAAGCATATTTTCTTGTGCCTGTTTTTGTCCTCGCCCAAGAAATCAGCAGGCAAAAAAAAAGAAACTCTACTGAAGTTTTATGAAAGCTAACAAGAAGAATGCTATTGTAAATGAAAAAATGACCTTTTTTAAAAAAAAGGGTAAAAAAACCGTCAAGTATGAGCGCCATCCAATCAAGAATTATTTGGATATATTTTATTAGAAAAAAAAATATTTATCTCGTCTCTACAAAAGTATCTTCTTTACAAAAGTAATGATATCATTAAATTGCCAACTAAAATGGATATATTTATAAAAACTAGATACTTCATTATTTTAAAATGTTATATCGAAACAATCGAGCATAAGATTTTACCGAAAGAAATAAAGGAGACAATAATATTAATGAGACAAATTTTTATACCAATATGAGAATACTTTTGTCATGTCAGTTTCGTGTTAACATAATATGTCGCGTATACGGTAGATATTTTCAATGTTATAATATTAATTAAATGAATACGAAAGAGCGGACGATATAAACAAAGTTGCAGGTACTAGGTGCACCGAAGCAATTCGGAGTACCGCGTATGACTACATCAGCGATTCTCAAGCTCTTCCGACTTGCAAACGCCTTTGATCTCGGTGTCACGTAAACGGTAGCGAACTCTACGAAAACATGACGATACGTTGAAGTCGTTCAGGCCGATTCATACGAAGCGTACCGTATTAAGTTCCAGTAACTGACTACGTGCGCGTAAGGGGAGCCGGATACGATAAGGAGTTATCGTTCGGGGGCACGGACGGCGGGTCCACACATGCGAGGCGTACATAGACCTTTATCGCTCGCACACCCGATATATCTCGCTGGCCGCGGATATACTTGGGAAACTTGGTGCGATACGAGTTCTTTGGATGCCGACGCTGCTCGCGAGTTCTACATCGAAAGACCTTCAAAGTGCCCCAATTGCACTGGCGATATGAAACAATATAGCGCTTTATTAAATCTGGGATATACATTCGACGAAGAAGATTTTATAAAAACTTTAGAATACAAGAGAAACGATCGCGAGAAATTTCATAGAAACTTCGAGATGTTGAGATCGAGAGCGAAAAGAGATCAGTGGAAATTGACTTAAAGGACAACTACTGTAAAAAGAAATTTTATTGAAAATAAAGAGTAAATCTCTTTTTAATACTGAGAAAACATTCTATTTCTCTATACATATTTTGACGCCAACACATACGTGACGACACGTGCGAGTTTTCTTAAATTCTGGAATAATATACGCAAAATATGTATTTTTTAATACTTGTAGAGCAAGTGAAGATGAGTAAACATTTGTAACATAAAACATTGACCAAATGTTTTGTGATTGGAAATGTGTATTCTGCGTTCTATGAAAGTTTCATCAAATTTTGAATTTTGGCGAGATTATGCTCGAGGAAACGTTTCCCGTGCGCTCCGCTTTGTTGCTTCACGCATTGAAATATCTTTGCACGTCGGAAAGCGTTTGCGGGCCGAAGATATTTTCGGATGTGAAAACGTTTTCACGGTGCGAAGAGGTCGACGAAGCCGCGTCGTAAAAGAGGGGGCGATGGGCAACGAGAGAGATTCACGAAGATGCAAATCTCCTGTCGCAATAACCAAACGTTTTCTTTTCGTTTGCGTCACGTCACGCATACTGTGAATAATCAACGACTGCCGTGTGCTTACGCTTGCAATATTATTTATCTCAACGTAAGGTTCGCAAGGTTCAAAATGACGAATTGAATAAACGTCAATCCGCTGCCTCGACGAAACTTAAATTAATTAAAATACGTATATTGTCTGCCGTCTACTTAAACGATCGCTCGGGCGAAACATAAAATTAGACGTCCGTTCCTTGAATTTCCACGTTTGAGTATTTTCGTTACTCTCGTGCATGAAGTTACGCATGTCATTAATTTTATAACGTTACGAGTCATTTAACTTCGAACGGAACGGATTGAGGATTTACTTTATTGCCTTAGTCAATTTGTATTAATAGCGCAACACTGCCAGGCAAGCGGTAACCCGTAAGAAAAATATATATAGTATGTTGTAAGTTTATAAACGTCGATAGAGAGAGAGAGAGGCAAATGTGTTTATCGATCATTTTAATTTTTCATGGAAAACACCTTTATACCGTATTAGAATGTTATGCGAATATTTTGCGTTAAAAATATGTTATCTCCGAATTAACGTTACTAAAACAGTTACTTTACCGTGGTTAAACAAATGACGTCTTGGAGAAATTTCAACAGATGATCACGAATCTATGAACTTAAGTATAAAATGAAGCAAGATACGCTATCTGTCGCGACAAACTGGAATTTCAGAAGACATTATCAGAAAAGTCCATTTATCGTTGCTTACAAGTGTTTACCGAGAAAGGTAGAAAAGTTCGTAAAAGGAGATTTGACTGATCTTCCAGTCAGAGTTCGATTTATTTCAATTTCAATTATTGTTATACCGCTTTAATATTACGAAATCTAACAAACAATGGGGAAGAGTGATTAAAAAATCATAATTGCTACCTATCAGGTTATAATTACATTAAATTACAGTCCGACACGCTAAATATAATTACACGTTTTAAATATTAATCTTTTGCAAACGAAATGAATATTCCTTAAATAATTATCTCTACTCTATTTATCTCGCAAAGATTCCAAATGATAATAACTAGAAGATGTAATAAAATACTTTTGTGTTAAAACTCTAACTCTTCTTGTTATTCCGAAGTAGATCTTTCTCTGATGGAACATTGTTCGACTCGAAATGACTTAACAGCGGTACTTGAATCAATTTAATAAATGTATATGCAGTCATTTTGAATAATTATCATTAAATCATCTGTAGGATACACGATAAGCAAAAGGCGATTAAGTATATCGATTGAAAACGTATATCGATTCTAGATGGATCACTCGGTAGGTTTGCACGCGATACGCCTACGTACGATAAGATTTACAAATCTGATCGAATTTTACAAACGACTGTCGATTATTCGAACATCGCAAGATACGGATTAATTTGGGTGCATGCGTCATTAAGGAGTTAATTAATGGAAGATCTTCAGCATGGAACCGGCAACAGGTTCGTAGACTTGGCAACATCGCCATCGGTTAAAATGTAAACAACTGAGCATGGTACAGTTCCTGCTAGAAGTTACAGAAGTGTTGGATTGTACAATTCATCACAAAAGTATTGTGTTGTACTTTTTACGATAACACCAAAAATTTTTGCAAAAATAAAATAAAACAGCTGAGTCATTTTCTGAGGCGAAGCAACGGGCAGAAAAAAAAAGGAAGAGAGCGATTTTTCATTCCAGAAAGGAGGAAAAACGAAGCCCACAAAGCGAGAAAGAAGAAAGATGAAGCGAGATCACTGAAGGGGATGGGTCGGAGAGGACGAAGAATGGCGAGGAGAGGAACAGCAGACGAGCAGGTCCTTAAGATCCCTTGAAAAATGAATCCCCTACAGATTCAGGACCGTCGGATTCTAGCGGCCTTCTCGGCCCAGGCAATGGGCCATCAGTTCGGACCAGAAAGCGTCAGCAATCTGCGTTAAAATTCCGCATGGTCAAAGTTTTCGTCTTGGTGTACGGATATCCCGGCGCGATTTGAATCTCACGATTTACAGAAATATGACCTTCCCAGCGAGGCACTTTTGTTACTTAGGTCTCCAACGACTCTTGCCAAGATTAGATAAACTTAAGTGGAAGTTTCTTCGTCGAGATACTAACCGAAAGATCGTCAAAACTCTAAATTAACTTCTTGCGTCTTTTGCGTTTTAGAAAATTCAGTGTTACTGAGACGCTTCGGAAATTTCTAGATGTCTCTTTCCTTCCCCCTGTTTCGTATTTATATCATGTCTCGGGCAAAATTTTGGATTGTGTTAATTGTACACAGTCATGAAACTACGAGGAATAATCTAATTATATTCTACCAGAGCCAGTTTTCCGTATGTTCACACGATGGAGTGTAAACGGGTTTATCTTTCGTGTTAAAGTTGCACTTTTCGCAATAGTACGACGATGAGATGCGTGTCTAAAGATAGCGTCAATTATCATTAAAACGTGACATTTAGATCGAGCATACAAATAAAGTCTCGCTTCATTGTTATTCCGTGACGAGTCTGAAGTTTAATCTGTGAATGTCAAACGCTGCTGCGTTCGTCCGGAATCAGTCGAAATTTTTTCTTAATAAAAAAAAACAATGTTACATCACATCGTCTTGTGACAACAGGCATATTGTTCAATCGAAAAATTGATTACGCTCTTTTTCAAATAATTAATTGTCGCCATTAAATACGTTTTCATAATCTCGATTATTATCGAAGATAATAACGCGAACTTATCGTTTGAGTACCTATTTCGAGGGTTCTTTGTAAAAAAAATTGCACAACTTTGCAACCTGTTATTTAAATTGTTGCCATTTAATTATTTACTTCTGCCTTTCGGTGTTGAATATTTATGCAATCCTCTCTGCATTGTGTGAATACGTATCGATCGTACTGTGTTAACTCGGACGATAAATAATATTTCTGCAGGTAGCGCTATTATTGTATAGCGCTATTGTAACACAAAGGAATCCGACACAAGAGAAGGGATTCATATTCATATTCTTCTCTCTGTCTCTCGCTGTGTTCTACAACGGCACTCTGTGTGTATACCTGCGGAGTATCGCGTATGATAATGGATTTCCCTGGTTGGAGCACCGCGGCGAGCCGCCTCTTGCGTATTATAAGTGCCATCGAACATGACGTCCCGAAGAAGCTGGACATCGGTTCGTTCGCATTTCAAAGACGTCGGCATATAATGCCCAAGAGATAAGCAAATAATGACCCAGTTGCCAAATCGTTAAAATTTCCTGCGTACGTGAAAAAATACAATCGAGTTCACAGCAATGTGCCTTGTTCGTGTAAAATACGTCTCGGCTTGTGATTGCGAGATCACATTTGTTTAATACACTCTCAGCCGCGATCGCTGCAATAAATCCGCTTGGTCTTTAGTTATTTCCGTTATCGCTTAATCCGTATGTGACAAATGGAAACCGCATTATAATAAATGGAAGCATTGATCTCTCTGTAGAATTCTTCGCATAAAAAGTAAAACTACTGCGAACAAAATTCGTCCGTGGACAATGTCGCGGTTACGTGATCGATTGCGATCGGTAAGCTCGCAGAGGCACATTCTACCATGCGAATCAATCGATGACACGCGATATGAATGGCAGATCTCACGATGGAGTACAAAAACTCGCTCACACTTTTGCGAAATTGCCTCCTTGCAATCATATCCTTGCCTCACACGGCAGTATGTATGTCACGAAAGAATTCGCTAGCGAATCGACATTCCCCTAACGTCACCCTAAAACTAAAGCCAACGGCACACGGTACTATTTTTCCTACTAGATTGCTTGCGAGAACCAATAAGGATGCAGAGTTTTAAATCAGGTGACTTAAAGCTAAATCCTGATAGGTTCTCGTAAGCAACCCAGTAGAAAAAAATAGTATCGTGTACCGTTGGCACGTTAAGTTTTGTCTATTTGAGATCGAAATTGCAACGACTTTAGAATTTAATTTCAATGCTATCTTTGCAAAGAAATATACAGTTAAAATTAGAAAATCCAGTTGAAAATATTAACTGATACCTAATAAAATAATTTGTGGAATTTGAGTTTTAATATGCACAGACAAAAATCTGTAGCTTCTTGAAGTTTGCTTCAACGAGCCTTCGGCGGCTCTTGTTATTACGGTGTCAAATTATCCTTGCGGGAAGTAACGTAATTTCTTTTGTATGAAGGCGGATTTAAAGGAAAAGTGTAATTTGTGTAACGCTGCTTACATGCATTTGCTTCTAATTTCCGTCGAAAAGCTTTAATTACACTGTCGTTTTCTTCTAAGGTCTTTAAGCCTTCGACGTCTTCCGCGGACTAATTGTCACGCGTGAGACACTGAGCGTTATTATTGTGGAGCACAAAGAGTAAAAGGCATACACGCGCGCATCGACCTCCCGCTCGGGATCGCGTCATAGTAGAGTAGTAGGACATTTCGTGGCTAAGTGCTGCAACAAGTTTCTAGATTACTAACCTGGGTTAACAAAAGGGGAAGGCGCGTAGGTGACTAAGCCAGTTTATGTGATTTACGTGACAGCAGTCGTAGTATCTACAATGGAATCTCGAGCAACGTGGCGCAACGCAATTGCGGAATTATATCTTTATTGGTGACATACAGAGCTACAAAATCATGAAAAAGAACGAAAACGACTTCTCATTTTTACGCCTTGATTAGACCCGACTTAATTACGGGCCAAACAAAGACGGTTTAATTGATTAAGTTACAATCCACGTTGACACGATTCTCATTAATTCTCATGAAAACAAGATTTCCAACATGTTTTAATTATTTCAACTATCTCCTACAGTTTTATATACCTCATGTAATAAACCGAGCTCCAAGAAGGTTTATACGTCTTCTCGGTTGTGTGGCGTAATTTTGGAAGCAGCTGTACCGCTGCTATCGTTCTGTTATTGCAGAGAAATTGATATAACCCTACCCACACCGGGCCCTTCGCGTACGTGTAACCAAGTCCCGCCTGCGTCTGGCCTGATATCGCGGACGCGAGAGGAAGAGAGAGGAAGTGAGTGAGAGCGGGTAGAGAACGGTAGAGAAGGAGACTAACTGCCCATAATGCCCGAACGAACAGGACAGAAACCTTCCACAAGACCCGAGCTGGAGAGATAGACCCACGCGAGGAGGATGCGAGATGAGAATCGGAGAGAGATGTAGAGACGAGCCCATAAGATGAGATTACGAGGGGCACGAATAATCCGTAAGATCGAGTGAGACGCACCGCTCGCAAGATTGGAGCCAGGAGCGAGAGAAATGAAAACGTACACTTGAACGACTGAAGATCCTGCGAGGCGATGGAGAGAGTCGGAGGGAACAAGGGAGACCCCGGAGACGGGAAAGATGGAAAGAGAGAAAGAGAGAGGGGGGAGGGGCAGGCAGAGAGAGGGGAGAGGGAGGGAGGGGGGAGAAAGAGAGAGAGAAGGTGAAAACGATAAGAGGGGAGAGGAGGAAGTGACTGATTGAAGGAGTGGAGGAAAGTCTGGTTCGAGCGAAAGAAGGACCGAATGGTCGAGACGAGGAGGGAAAAGTGCCTCAAGCCTTGAGGCGTCTCAGGGGAAATTTTTTATCCCTTCAAGGTCAGACCTTCAATATGGCTGCCGTTGGACCACGACTCTGGGGAATAAGACAGAGAGAGAAGGAGAGAGAGATAGACCAGGAGAAGTTAGGAGTGTCAGACGGCTTAAGAGGACCGTAAACACCTTGGCCGCCCGGTATCAACTTGGTGATACCAGCTTCAAAATGCTCGGCCGGTTCTTCTCGTGGTCGTTTCTCGTCGCCGAGGAGGATATGTCTGGTGTGTCGAGAGCGACGCTAATTAAGCGGAATCGCGAGCGAGCGAGTCGTCTCGCGGTCACGAATGCAACAAGTGTGCACCATAAAGTCGAGATTCTTGTGTAATAATAGAAACTTAGATCCTACCGCGTCAGGGGAAGAACTAATGACTTCATTAACTATCAAAAATCGAGTCGAGGTGTAATCATTTGCTAGTAAATAGTTGCTAACAGTATGCAATTTAAAAAGATTTGTATAACACATCTGTAATATTTCCCGCACTGATCTCTTTCGTAAATAGTCATAGAAATATGTTTTTGACATTTATCCTCTTTTTTCCAGGCATGCGTTGGATCTCGAGAGGTAATTACTGTATACGTGAAGATTTACAAAAGTATTTTGCGGCGCTATAGCGCCATTTTAAGCAGTCAATGTCTTACAAGAGTTATAATTCCTTATTTAAATAGGTATTATTTTATAAATTTGTTTTGTGTGTAAATAGCATACACAAATTTATATAAATATACCTCGAACACTATTTCGTTTCAAAAAGTGTTCAATAGTAACGATACAATCCCAAACTAGTAACGAAGAGAGAAATAAGTAATTTACGATGATACGCAGTCTTTTCCCTTAAAAAAAATTTGACAATGACAATAATAATGAGTTCTAAAGATGAGCATTTCTCTACGACGCCAACCGTCGAAAGTCAGACTAATAAATCACGGAGTCTCTTGTACTGACGTTCTGGCTTCTTTCCATCTACGTACGTCATCGCGAGATCCAACAGTCGGAAGCGAGACTGTCGGATGAGATTGCGCCTTGTTATGATTTAACCCACTTCTCGAAGGTCAAGTCGAAATTAGAAACTCCTACGATTCGCTTCCGACTTTCATTCGGGCGATCGCGAGCAGAAGTATATATATATGTATATAAAAATATGTATAAATATATGTATACATATATATTTGAGATGGGGAGAAAGTATTCTTCTTGGGGCTCCTTCGAGAGACGCGACGGTTTTGTAGAGGAAGCAGCAGTTGTTGCTGTCGGACAGGAAAAGAAATATCAATCCGTATCTTTCAATTGTAAAAGTGAAAGAGACAGAAAGGTAAAAAAAAATGCATGACGCGTCCGGCTCGTCCCCGAAAGAAAGCGCATAGAAAAGATGCGCGCCAGTCGAAGAAATAAAAATTAACATTCAGAGCAACGCGGATATCTGCGCCATCTCATTATCGAATTTTAAGATATAAATAAACAACTGTGGGAGGAAAAGAGAAAAGAGATGGGCGTGCATAACTTTCCGTATAGGATTGGAACACGGGTAAGCGACACGGTGACATCGACGCCCGAGAAGCGGACCGGTTTCTTGTCTGATCTCCGTTCCTGTAATCTCCCGTGGGAGGGACGTACAATTTGGAAATTGTAAAATAAATCCTGTGGTTCCCAAGTTCAAGTCGCTATCCTGCGCAACCCGCAGTCGCGCCGGCGGAAAAAAGGGTTGCTGAACAAAAAAAAATGCTGCTTTACGACGCTGCGGTAGCATTCCTCGATCGAACCCTTTCTTGAGTGCCCTTTTTGTAAGACGGTAACTCTACAGATTTTACAAAAAGCATCGAAATTACCTCTGGCAACTCTTTATAGCATATATCGGAGCTATATTAGTGCTCCCTCAACGAATAATGTAACGCTAAAAGTATATTTCCAAATTATAACGATGAAATTTAAAGGATTTTGACAAATTAACTTTTATACTTGGAACTAGGCAAAATATTGTTTTCCGATCGATTTCAATTAAATTTTGTATTCAGAAAAGAGTATTTTATATATGTATAAATAATATAAAAACGTCTAAGAAATTTCTAAAAGATTTATCTCCAAAATGTCGAAATGTTACTTCTGCCAAAAGTTTATCGAATTTATTTTCGCACACTTTACTAAAAAGTGGCACGATAGCTATTCAAACTACATAAAAGCAAATATACAAAATATTTATGTTTAAGAACCGAGATCTGCGATAAACTTCTGCTTCTCGCGGATGTATACGGAGATTAATTCGTCGTTGTTTACAGAGCTACACGTTATATCTGAAGCGGGACACGACGAACGTAGCTGACAGTCTTCCTCGAGAACGTATAAACTCCGGTTGCCGTTAGAATCGGCACAAAACGCGGCAATTTATCGCTGCCTTTAGTTTTATTTTTTTATCGCGTCAAACGCTGCACTATTTCTTTTTAACGTTTCACATCTCGATCGATAACGTCTTGCGCTAATCTACCGTTCGCCATTAATGGCCGCGTAAATAATCGAGTTAACGAGACGAACGCGAGTTTGCTGACGAAAGTCACGCAAGTTGTAATCGATTGTTACGTAAGAGACGAGATAAAATAATGAGAACGGTAAACCTCGCGTTTCGGTCCGACTAGGAAAATTACCCGTTAATTTTAGCTGCTATTACGTTCCACCGTTGCAAACCCCAAATCACGAGAATTCATCTTAAGAACATAATTTTTCCAGAAGAGGAATTTTTTCGCATAAAATTTTAACGACGATATCCTACGAGAAGTCAAGCGTGCACGAGGCTATGTCAAAAATATGTTTAAACGAGAAATATATTTCTACTCTCAGCGCTAAATAATTTATAAGATTATTTTCGCGCGCAAAAATGCGTTCGGTATCAGACGAGCACAAGCTATCAACAACTTACTGTATTCAACAGTTATAATATTGAACATTTATTTCAAAAATATCTCCAAATGCACTGATCTCTTCCAATTTGTACCAAAAATTAATTACATTATCTGCACTAATGTCATAGATAAATTATTGATTAGCTCTGTCGAAAGCTTTCTCTGACACTTATGGTAAAAGATTTGAAGACTTTTTCCGATTTAAAAAAGCATTCGTATTCATTTTATCATCATTCATATACCTATGCAACATAATTATATGCACCGCTAATTTATACTGCAACCAGAATTGACAAAACGCGCGCTTCGCGCGCGCAGTTTGTAGTTGAGCGTTGTATATATATTTTTAAAAATTTGTATACATGCAAAAAAGTAATTGTAGGCGCAACGTCAATTTAAAATAAAAAGTAATTTATCACTCACTGATACGAGTAGCAACAGCAGAGTTGTACATCATTAACTATATGTGTGAAACTGTAACAATACAAATATGTATATGATTATTACAAACTTATTATGTAAAATCAAAATTATTGTATTAAATATACTTTATATTTTATATTTTTAAAAATAAGTATTTATTCAAATAATTATATAGAATACTGGAAAAGTCTTCCTTTTAAATATAAACTCGCACAATTTTATATGTATGGTTTTGTCTCTAACACTTATTCAAATCCTCGTTCGAATCATTTGAATAAATAAAATAAAAGCACAGCACAGATGCTTTATTTCGCACAAGTAACAGATAACAGAAAAATGTAAGACACTTACCTCACCCTTTCTCCGCTGTTGCCTGATGCCTCCTCGGCCTCCTCCTGCTCTCAGATTTCCTTGTTGCACTTGCACAACACTCGCGAAAATCATCGATCGCGCGAAATTTCCGGCACTCCCGTACGCGATGTGAAATACCGCGAACACGCGAAATATTATTAACCTCTGCGTTATCGGTTTTCAAGACTTTTTGTCATACAAATTACTCAAACAACTTGCATTATTGATTCGGAAGAATAGGACATTGGATAAATCACTTTCGAATTGGCGATATAAAACACAACGCGAGCATCGGAAGCATAATCTGCGACAAAGAAATAATGTAACGACGTGCAATAAGCGACTGTCTTTACTTCCCGCCCGTTCGAGTTGCGAAGAACGACAGAGCGAAGTCGTACAAATTTCTCTTTTTTCCCCGAAAATGGAACAGATTACACGAAATCGACAGATAATTAAAAGCGCGGTGCGTAAACGAGATGTAACCGCGACAAAGTACCACGGTTTACATTCATATTTTAGATGAGTTAATCTCGTGAAATATCTAGGTACACGTTGATAAAGAATCGTCGTCTCAACATGCAATTCGTTTCTCATTACAAGTTATAGAAATTGAATAATTAACCAAGGAACGTTACTTGTTACTAATAAAGGTGTGCAAATCAATAGCGTTTTATCCCTGCATTCATCGGGATCGAGTCTTGGAAACCGATAACGCAAAAGTAATACGACGCACGGAGCGACTCTCGCTGCTACCTGCCGGCTCGACGTTCGGCGAGCGAGTGATAGCGCGCGGCGAACGTCGACCTTCAAGTACACGATGGCACGCAAAAACATCGTACGTCACCGCGCCGAGTGGAAAAACAACAAAAAAACGTTGAGAATTCGTTGGCCCGCTTAATCGTCGTACGATACCGCGCCGAGTGAAAAACAACAAAAAAACGTCGAGAATTCGTTGGCCTGCCTACTCAATGGAAAATTCCGTACTTAATATTTTATTGTACATTACTTTGTTCCGTGACTGTTGTTACGTTTTGCGTATTATTCCGCAGACTTATTGGTATTGATTAAATGAACGAGAGAAAATGTTTCGAAGCAAAAATCGTTGTTACTTAAATTCTAATTACTAAGATTAGAGATTTTACCTCAATAGTTGATGCATACAAATATACTATATATTACTAAATCACAAATCTTCATTCACAATAAATCTAAAAAAAGAGAAGTGAAGCACACCGCGCTTCGGGAAAGCCAATCGGCATCGCGAAAAAGAGGCCTCAACTGTTCGATATTAACGACATTCGCGCTGGTAATATCTCTTTTTTAGAAGGGAATACTTCCGATTAAAATAATTATTTTATAAGTGTGAAAGTTGTGCTAACGCAGAGACAAAGATTTGGCAGTCTGTGCCTGTAGTTTGAATCGCAGCACGCACGATGTATAACCACACTAACAAGTAGGCGTAGTCGTCCCTCCGGGATCGCCATGCTTATCCGGCGGGGACGCACGTCGTCGGACGGAGCATTCACAAGTTTCATAATGCAGGTCGGTCGCGTCGATTCTACCGGCTGGATAAATAAATATATAGACGAGACGGTCAGGCACACAGGTGTCTCATAGAAAACAGAAAAAGGAAAGAGAGAGCGTTATGCGCGTCACCAATGACATGCAAGCATCTCCAAATGGGGCTGGTGTGGGACTAGAACTCGCATCACGATCCTTCTTCTCAAGGAGGCCTGAGGAACCCTCAGGCTCCCTACGCGGCATATTCCGTTGCATCCCTTTTCTCGGTTCCCCTACCAGCTTATTCGATTGCACACCTCCGCATATGTTTCAGCAAAGAAATGAGTTCCCGACACGTTTAATACCGTGAAAAATATTATATATGACGTGAGAAACGGAAGAAATTCTATTTCTAGAACTAGCATCCCCCGAGGAGTCGCAAAGTTAACGCTTCAAACAAGCTATTAAATGTAACGCAATCGCGCTGAACGAGCGACGAATGTAAAGAAATCAATTTTAGTAATAATTATTAGTATTATTTTTGTTAATGTTGATCTCAAATTGGATATTTACGAGGGGTAAACATTATAAAGATAAAATAAGATAAAATAAGATAAGAAGATAAAGTAATGCCCACTCGACATTAGTGGGCATTGGTGTACAAGATTTTGGTCAGCGGTTTCCCCCTCGGGTATTTAAATTATTAAAAAAAATAAAACTTGAAGATAATTTGCCCACGTACGAATTTTCAGGGTACATTTCAAATTATTTAAGAAATAAATAGGCCAACGTGTGCAGTCGAATATCAAATCGCATTGTTACATACCACTTTACGCAATAGATAGATAGATAGGCCCTCATTTTACGATTACGTTACAAAGCCATCAATTGATTAGATCAAGAAATTTGATCGAGCGTAGAACGCATTGGAACGTTTGAAGCGATTTCTTCGATCAAAATCATTCGTTTTTATCGTGATACTTTATCCCAGCCACCTACATGTAGGGATGAAAGCCGCAGGTGCTGCGGTCTTAGCTAACCCCTCGCATCCAACCAATGGCGTGGCCATTACTAAAGGACCACGGCATTTCTATGGCAACGCGATTGATGACGGTCCGTGCATATAAAATCACGTGGAAGAAAAACGAAAGGAGAACACCCTTCTATCCCTTTTTCCACATAATCGGTTTAATCTCAAGCAGCGAACGGTTAAGACAACGTTTTAATCATCGCATAATATTGGAATGTCTTTCGAGAGATAAATTCGGATCGTAAAAAATTACTTCCACTAATACTGTAATAATTAATAATTCAATAATAATAGATAATCGGGCACAGTTAAATTGTTTGCTGCAAGATTGTAATAATGAAATGAAGAAATAATAAATGCGCTAATTTATATCATACAATTTGTAATTATTCATTCAACAGTGCACTATGCGCAAGCATATAATTTAATTGATGGAATTAAATGAAGTTAAATCAAGTTAAACGCTGCGCGCTTAAAAAAATACAAAATTTACTTCTACTTGCGCAAGATTTTTAAATCGGCTGAGAAGTAGCCCCGTCTAGATTGTACATAAATATTGTACCTCAAATCATACTTCAGCTGGCTCCCGAGGCACAAGTTTATTTCCGTGCAAACATTCATTTCGGTCGCCGACTTTGTCGCAAAGGGATCTATTTCAAAGCACGTCTACGCCCTTGCGAGCGTCTTAAGCATCTTAGGGATGCGACGCACATGTACGCATTCAGACCGGACAATTATTGGCCGGCTGGTCTCACTTGGCGTCACTTTCGTCCATCTCTAATCCTATTGCAATTACATATTTTTAATGAAATTGAGAAAGGTGTTCGCGCAACACGTATGTCGTTCCACAACTCGATTCTCCGACGAAACGATGCTCAATTATGAGCCTCTTACAGTGCGAAGTAGACCGGTCTAAAGAATTCCATGTCATAAAAGTCTTTCCCACGACCACAGCGTTCATCCAACGATCGTTGGATGGCTGACGGTGCCTACGGGGGTGCGCAGGTCTGTTTTCACATGTGGCTCGCGCAAAAAAGTACCCCTTGGGCGGTTTACGTTCAACGACGAAGGCCGTTATGAGGTCACGGATCTACGACTTATTAAGCACTTGTGACGAAACTTCGTTTCCCCAATTAAACTCAAGATTTGAGAGAGAGAGAGAGAGAGAGAGAGAGAGAGAGAGAGAACTTTCCTGTGTAGATAAAATTTTTTCAAAGTGTATACAATTATTATCTCTCACTCACGAGCTTGTAAGTTTACCAAATATATCGTGTCTATGTAACTGCAACGTATGGCGATCAAAGTGTAAACAATCACTCCAGATTATTATATTTTCCGTGGCGCTCATCGAAGCATCGCGCGATAAAAAGCATTCCCGGTGAAATTAAATTACCGCGAAACGCGGAGGTAGTTATCTCACACCGGCGAATTATCGCTTCATCCTCCTCAAATAATGATATTAATTTTCCGGCAATTCTTCCTCGATCATTACACCCCTGACGTCCGCAAAATCAACCGGCGATTTATTTAGTCCGAAAATTGCTACTAGGCAACGGCAGAGAGAGAGAGAGAGAGAGAGAGAGAGAGAGAGAGAGAGAGAGAGAGAGAGAGAGAGAGAGAGAGAGAGAGAGAGATCGCGACCGCGATCGCTATCTCGTTTCGAACTCGCGCGCGATCGAGATGCCACGGCGTGTCTACGATAACCTCGCGATAAAGATCTCATTACAGGAGCGCGAAATTGCGAGGAGACGGCGAACGAGATGGACGAAGGGCGCAGAGAGATAATCGGCGCAAGGGTCAAGCTGCTCTCCGCGACAGATTAAGAATATTACACGTTGCACCGAATACGCTTCATACGCGCGTTTTACTCGCACT
>NW_011967210.1:427187-493023 GCF_000949405.1 Vollenhovia emeryi | reverse complement strand
TGCTCTCTCTCTCTCTCTCTCTCTCTCTCTCTCTCTCTCTCTCTCTCTCTCTCTCTCTCTCTATTCTTTGCAAAGTTTTTGTACAACTTTTGACCGCTTCGCTCGCAATTTCTAATATATCGTGCATGCCAGATGCACAGTCCCGTGCACGAAAATCAGTCCACACTCGCGTATCACGCGCCGAGCAACGGTAGCCGCCTGTTGCGACTGCATCTTACGTAACGGCGTAATCTACGAGCAGCGGACATTAATTAGGCGGGCGATTTCCGGCAATCATACGGTTTTTCCCGAGCGCCGTGACGATTTCTCTTTACGGAAGTGCGCTCGCAACGCGCGCGTGAGGGATCAGACGGCGGGATTTCTTGCCGCGGATCGTCGGAGGCGACCGCTCGTCATTTAAGAGGCCGCTTATTATTGCGAATCGGACCGCGCGCGCGACGAATCGCGGATGCGACCGACCGTTTACGGGAGGATATTGCCTGACGGAATCGATTTCGCGAGAATGGTGAATTAGACATCGTCCACCGGGCCGCGATCCGCGAGGCGCTTACGTAAAGAATGGAAGAACTGTCGGAGGAAGCAAGCCTTAATTGCGGTCATTTGTCAGAGCATAGATTGCTTTTAATTGCACGTAGCATTTTTCCGACGGAAAAATTAAAAAGATATTCTATCTTTAGCCCTCGCCGCGTAAACCGATAGAATCAAACCGTATAACGCAAAGACTGAATGAGGCAAATGTTTTTAACCTCTTCTCATTTTATGGATTAATTCCTCGAGAAACCTTCGATTAATTATAGTTAAGCAATTTCTTCTCACGCAATCTTGTGATATAACCAGAATGATATAAATATAGTAGCTCGATAGCAAAATTCATAAGATTTTTAATACAAGCAGAATAGTTTCCAGGTTATTTCATAACGCAAAGATGTTATCAGTGATACTGTTTATTGCGATAAATATTACCACATGCCTCTGTGGTCGAATTGGTGAAGACGCCCGCCTAGAGTGTAGGGAGGTCCAGGTTAAAACCCTGGCCGAGGTAATATTTTTCGCAATGAATTTCTTCAATTAGAATTTGCCAGCCGAGCGTCGTCGAGCAATGTTCTATATTTTCACATTTGTGCGGCATTTAACGAGATGTTGACGCGATATTTAAGCGAGCGAGACAAGCCGTCGCTCCAATTAACGAATCCATTCTGTCCTCCCCTTGCGTACGCACATGCCATCGATAGGTTTATCCATCGACATACATATATTATAGAATGAACTGAGTCAACACAGTAGGCCTATGTTTGCCTCTCTTGCTAGCATCTCATTGTGTTCGCAGTGGAAGAATAAAGAAGACCAATGAGACGCTTACAAGAGAGACAGACGTAGGCTTACTCCTCCCCCCTCTCTCTCTTTCTCTCTCCCTCTCTCTCTAGAGTTGCTGGCTCGTCGAGCGTAACGCTCAGTTCATTCTACATGTCGATGGGTTTATCGCATAGATTCGCGCGGTGTGTCAGTATGGTTTGAGACGCGATATTCCGTATTCCATCATACATATGTAACGCCGAGTTAACCCATATAGCCCAGCGCATAGCTTTGTATAAAGCTGCTGATTCCTTTTTTTTCCCCCCCGTTTCGAATTCGATGCGCGTAATTTGACTTTTTAAACGGCGAAAGTATGCATTGACGATTCTCCGCCTCTTCTCGTGATTCGTTAAAAAAAGATGCTGTCCCTGCGGCAATGCGTCCGCGGTGATCGATACGAGGAATAATCCGGCCGTTGTTTGCCTCAGAGAGCGATGCGGCGGCTGCTCGTTGAGCGGCGAAATTCTAATTTGTCATTTAAAGTCAACGATGGGGAGCACGTATTGTAACGCAATATTGCGCCACGCGCGGTACATGAGGCAAAACTAAAAATCACATTCAACAATATCGTAAACACCTTACGTCAGAATATGAAACGAAAAGCTCAGACACACTTTGTCAAAAGAATGAAAACTATTGAACTTGCTAACCCTTTAACTATCACGGATAACCGACAATATCGATGCCAAAGTCGATAAACTGTCCACGTCCTGGTTCTCAAGCTTCGCGAGAAAAGTCACAAGCACAGCACGCTGAAAAATATTCAATCTTACCGGCTGATATTACAATACAAAGTGCATTACGTTATTACACAGTGAAAAATAAAACGTTAATGTTAACGTTTTTCACGTGTCCCCAAAAGAGTCCACTGCAAATTTTAAGTTAAACTAACATTTATCGCATGTGTTACTTTTTGACAAATTACAAATGTTAATTAATTATGTCAACATAAATATAACACATAAAAATATTACGAAAATAATAGCATGTCTAACGCAAGAAAGTGTTAACATTTGAACACACGATTTTTTACTGTGTACATGCAATAAATGTAACGAGATATCAATTCACTTGATCCTTTCTCTTATCCGCAATTGCGCTTCCACCGGATTCAACCAAACGATCTAAATACGTACCGTTAGGTAAATTGCGCAAACAATGATAAAGAGAGAACTCGAACTCGCCGGGGTTTTGCCGAGGCAAGAATTGCCGGAACGATACGAGATTTCCGGGGACAGGGGAGGAAGTGAAGGACGGGCGGGAGACGCGGGGAAGGAAGAAAAAGAAAAGAGGTCGAGCGAGGTGAACGCGCGATCGGCGGCGATAGCGACCGGGCCCCTCTCGACTTGTGCATGTCGCGCAAGCACGAGTCTGGTTCTACGGGCCTCTTCTCTTCGTCGCGTGCACGTAGAGACGCGCGAGTGGGTATCAGCAAGGCCACGGGGGTGTATTCTCGGCCATGCATCGCGGACCATAACATTTTCCAGCCGCCACCATAACGGAGCCTACCCTCTTTCGTGCTCCGCGCATACGATGCGCGCCGCCCGAAGCGCGTATTCTGCCTATCGTCAGAAATCATGCGATACGCCGCCGCCCGTGAGCCCGTCATATTCCGTCCGAGCACCGTCGTGGAAGAACATGCATTTCTCGCCGAAAAATTTACTACTTGCCGCTCGTCAACGGGTTAAAAATTTAATCGAGCGCGGACACGACGCTGCACTGGTAGAAGAATATCTAGTGTTTGAAACTGTAATTGCAACAATTCACTATAAAATATAGTTATTCTAACCATTCTTTTTCTATCAGTGCGGATACGATTGATCGCACTGCCGTTGATAGAGCCCAAGGGTCAACGATAGCATTTTTGGTAATGTTTAACGGTAAACATTGAGGCAACGTCACACTATAATGGATATTACTTAACGCTAAACCCCTCATGCGCGACCAGGCCGCGTTATGTTACGGAATGCAGAGTTTTCAGCAAGAAATTCAGCGAGATTTAACGCTATTAACAGCCATGAACATCGGGATGGAAACGTAATCAAAACGCCCGCGGGACGATAAAGGACGGAGAGCTGAGAGCTTAAAATATTGTATGTGCAATGTGACCGAGATAAATCTCGCCGTGTACGCCCGTCCGTAAAATCTGTAATCGGCTGCAAAGCGTGGCGGAATCTAATGCACCTCGTACCGCGCTATTACAATATTGTGATAGTGGTAGTGGAAGATGACGAGGTAATGCAGGCATGAACGCGGGTAAATACACCTTCTGATCGTGAGCGCGCTCACGTTCACGCTCACGCTCGTTCCGTTGTTGCAGGCGCGATAAAAAGAAAAATTGCAAAGGTCTGAGAAACAATTTATGTTAATGAAGGCCTCCTTTTCACCATGCGTCATTAGGTAGAACGGCGCGATTAACGTCGCAAGTTTAGGTCAATGTTACAGCGAGCGCGAATGCTTTCCATCGCAAAGCGCTCCGCGTGTTGCTCGAGCGACGTTTATGTTAACGACACTCGTCGATACGCGTAATTATTACGAAATGTCCTGAGCTTATAAATGCAGCTGCTTTTTCGACGGACTAAGGCCCGGATTCTGTGGACCCCCTTTTATCGATAAAAGCGCCTCTAAAAGCGGCTAATAAGTCTTCTGCTTGGCTACAAGCCACTTTTAGAGAAGCTTTCGTTGATAAAAGAGGATTCGGAATACGGGCCTGAATATCGCGGGATACATCGATGATGTCACTTAAAATAGATGGAAATTGGGTGGCACATAAATTTTTTAGGACTACAAACATAATGGATTTCAATAATTTTACCATCACTGATACACGGAGAGAATTTTCAGAAATACTAAGAATAATTACTAGTAAACTATATGGCGAAATTTTAAAACACTCATAAAATTCTTCAAAATGCCCTGTTGTGCCACGATTACACGATTTTCAGGCTACATTTCAAGAGAAAATCCTCTCCGTGTAGACGATTAGTCAGAGTAAGATAATTTTTTAATTTCTAAGACTGGCCCCCTCAAAAGGAAGAAACTGTATTCGGTATCTGTATAATCGGTAACTTTATATAAAATTGCTGCAAGGAGATATGTGGCAAAGCCGATAAGACGCGCCGGTAAAGGCGACGAAGGAACGAAGAGAAAGAAGTCGTGCAACAAGCCTTTAAGATCCATACTCTCGCTACGTAAGCCCCCACCGGATATAAACAGAGGCAAAACTATCTTGGCGAGTGACTTTCACCTGATTGACTTTCCCTTTCTCTCTACGGCGCGAGCAGGAGGTAATTGGACGCGCGGCTGACTGGCTGGCTCTTTCTGGCATCGGAAGAATCTGCTGGCCCACTTCCGGATCGAGCGCGGCCATCTCTCCGATCGCTTTAACTGTTTACATTCACGAGCCCGCGAGTGATCCGCGAGTTTGGAGTTCGATAATTGGTGCTGGAAAGCCTCAAGCGCGTGTACGTGTGCGCGTGTATGTGCCGTCAAATGCCAGATAGACGTTTTCTTCTAACGTTCAACAAACGTGTGCCTGCAATCAGTCCTCCAATCGTTTATTTTTACTAATTACTATTCGAGAGCTCTATCATTACAAGTCCGATAATAGCTGTTGTAAGATAAGCTGCACCATCGTAAACTTGCATAATATTCGAGTTATTTCAAAGCTTTCTTTGAAACACAAATCTTCCTCTGGCCTTATAGATTCGAAGATATTTAAGGTCCTAATAGTTATCGCCCCACCCTGTATATCAGTAAGTTATAGTATAATATATACAAGTATAAGCGCCATCCAATCAAGAAAAATATAATCTAATTATTTGGATATATTTTGTTAGAAGAAAATACTATATTTTTAGAATATTTTTTTAATAACTTAGACTAATTGTTTATATGTATATTTGATACTGTATTGCTGAAGAGGGTCACATGCGTAGACCGAAACGTTCAATCTGTATCATATTGTTAGCAATCTTTTCTATATGTATATTACACTATAACTTACTGATATACAATTTATCACCTTCGATCAGGTGACGACTCACATTGCCCTTACCAATCGTTCAATATCCTAACTGTTAACATCGTTTTTTGATTTATAATGAAAAACGACTTGTTTTTGTTTCATGCGTTCGTTCGAAAAGTGTCATATCTTAGACTTGCTGTTAATTTTATTGATATACGTTAAATCTTTAGGTCGCGCCATTCATTGAAATCAGATAAGACATTTGTCATTAAATAGATAAGATAACGTTAGATAAAAACCCTGTCACAATGATCTTGTGACAAGAATAAACCTTTATTGCTTAACTCCACTATTAATTGATAACGTCCCCTCTTTCTTTTCCTAGGAGTGGAAAAATTTCTAGCGTAAACTTTCTGTTGACTCTTAAAGAATTTTAGATAATCTCGTGATATGAACTTTCTACGTGAGTATGAGAGGTGAAAGAAGACGTGTACAATGCCCAGTATCATGATTTATCAGGAAAGACCGTGTTGTGTTTCGAACGGAAATGATACGGTAAAATTTATCGAAAACCCATAGAATGTGATATACTACGATAAATACAATTTCCTTGTACACATATACGATATCTTCTTCAAACACATACATTTCTCCATAATTTTTTTCCTCAAAACTCTTAGAAGAAAGATTTGTTCGTTAAAACTAACTGTCCGTACTTAGCTTTCTTAAAATACAATGTATGTAATTTAAACACTGTAGACTCAAAGACAGTCTACTGGGAAAACAAGACAGCAACCCATTTTGGGGTCCACAATTAGTAATCGAATTATTTGGATTGTTCGTAACTCTGGGAAAAATTTTAACCGTTTTTTTTGTAGTTAAGCAACTTAACATTTCGTTAGTGTCTCTTAAATGAAAATGATCTCTGCGTTATCGAATATCGACAGAACTAATTGAGAGAATTGATTACTATTACTTAAAAATCTTGGATATAAATAGAATAGCTAATTGCGATTTTTAGTTACGCGGGGTAAAATTCGTAAAAGATTAGAGTTACGAACAATCCAAATAATTCGATTACTAATTGTGGGCCCCAAAATGGGTTGCTGTCTTTTTTTTCCTAGAGTAGAGATGAAGGCTGAAGGATTTCTTATCTCCTAGATGTATCGAGTGTGTCGTCGATGGAAACGCGCGTCGAATTAAATAGCACACCAGTCGGGATTATGATGGACTAAAAACCGGTTTAATGTACATTCATTAACGTTAGAGTTAATAATAACGTGAATCTTAATTAGCAGTTGTGTCCACGTAATATGTCTATCTCTTGCGATGAGGAACGCATTAAAAATATACTATAAGTAAGATAAATCACCCGCGAATGATTAAATCCTAAATTCTCGCAACAAACAACAACACGCCTGTGCATTTCTTGCATAAAATAATTTTCTGTAATTCCAACAGACTTGTAGCACGATAATAAAAGAGATAAATGACATGGTCGCAAATGTTACGAAGTATCAGCAAACGGTATTCATTGAGCGTTTTCTGCGTTGTAAAATGTTCATATTTTTTTACGTATAAATGCAAAAAACCTGCATACAGTGCATCACAAGGCATCATAATATTACTACAAAATATACGCAGATTATAAGTTTGCTAATAAAGTCGCAATAAGTGACCGTAATCCGATGACACGTGAGAAGAATATTGTAATTTGCAAATAAAGTAACATTTTATCATTAATGTGGAATGAAAATTTGAAAACTACACAAAACTTTGTGCGCGTCATTGCGAATGTAGGTAGGTAAGAATTTTCCAAAAGCATCCTGCCAAAAGAGCATCGAACAGGTTGCAGATGGAGGATGGTCGGAGAGGTGCTAGCAACGTTAATTATTAATGTAAAGCGCTTATGAACTATATTCATACGAGAGGTCTGTTTTCGCCTTTGCCTTTCGACCGTTTCCGCCCCCGAATTAGAAGCGCCAATAAACGCGGGGCCCAATAAAGGCTCCGTTGTTTGATCAAGTGCGCGCCAGATCGTCTTTCTCCGTCTAACTTTCTGTACCCGTCTTTCTCTCTCTCTCTCTCTCTCTTTTTCTCTCGTGTAGCGATATAGGAGTCGAGAGTCTCGAAACACTGAGGGCACAACCGTGAAAAAACCGACAATTCGAGATGGTTAAACATGAGCTGTCCCGCGAACGTTGCAAGTGCTAATGAATGATGCGGAGTGCTGCATCATGCAACGGGCTCTTTCAGAGGGAGCGGAGACGAGCCTGAAGTTTGTGAAGGAAAAAAGCATGGAGTGGAAAGAACCGATAAGTCAGGGAAGAAGGATGTGGGAGGGTCTTATGTTAATTTATATCCAAAACCATTTGGTGGGTGGTTTTATGTTAATACGTGAACTTTGTCCCAACTATTGTATCCGCTTTTCCATTCTTGCGCTTTATCACATCAAATTGCATTAAGTCAAACCACAAAATGAATGTTGTATCTTCAAAACCACATTTAGTTGCATTGACGCACGCGATTCATTGTAATAAAGGTGCAAAGTACAAAGTATAATGGAAAAAAACAGCAGTGCCATGGTGTTTACGTATGCACGACTGCCTTCGTTTCTTCAAAGTTTAAATCAACGCAATAAGTGGACATTCCGAAAATTATTTATTACCGTGAACACGAGGATGCCCAAAATTGCAAAGCTTTGAAACTCCCCTTCCGCGTCTGTAGTATCATTTTTTAATACATTTTATCGTAATTTAATTCAATTAGTCAATTTTAATTTGATTATTCGTTAAATTGTTATTTGACTAATACCAATTCCTAATTTTTATTTCTATTAAATTTTTAACTATCACGATTTCGTCTTACTTATCGTCTTTCTTTCTTTAGCATATCTATTGTCACGTCACACTATAATGCTAAACGATTCGTCGAAATGGCCCTCTCTGTAAGATGCACGCACTTTTCACGCACGAAAGTCGATAGGCGTGACGATCAAGTCCGTGCAAGTGTGTTGGATAGGAAAACCTGCGGCTGCGTATGGCTCGGTATACGCGCTGCGTTTGCGTGCCGCCGCGATAGGCGGTCTCTCCGAGTGCGAAACCATTGTCGCCGGTAGGAAAACGAGAGAGTCACGCGTGTACGTACCGCTGATATAAGTGCCGTTCGTAAGTCGCCACAGCTCAAAGTGCAATGACTTTTAGAGCCTCACACGAGGCCTCACGCACGTATCGTTGCAACGCGATATAACGATAGGCGCCCTTCCGAACGCCATCCAAGATCCGGCGATCGTTGCACTTTAACTATATAGAGTTTCCCCTCGCGTTATGTCGAAATAATAATCAAAATTTGCTTCAGGCCCAAAGTTTCCGCGAAATTATGAGAAAAAAAAATTAATTTCTTCAAAACGTTAATTACTCCGAGTCGAAATTTTGGTTCTACGTTGAATTCTACTTTAATTCTATTATATAGTAGGACCTAAGACAGTAAAAGAGGTCGAACTGCAAGTACAACATTGACTCCTACTTTAAAACCGATAGTGCTGAAAATTTCTACTTTTGCCAGTTTAGCATTAAAGTAGGTCCTTTTAAGTAAGTTTGGGAGGAGTAAAAAATATAATGTCATCAAAGTAGGTCATTGCTAGTCTATGTAGGTGTATAGATCAGCTATTAGATGTAAATTATCATTAAAAGTGTTCTTAAGTATCCTTAAAATTATCCTTAAAAGCCACGAAACGGACGTTTTACGGAAAATATTGTTTTCTCAAAGAGACAATGAATGCACATTAATAGTATACGCAGTATATAGATATACTGTTAATAATTCTAAATCGATTGTTACTGTTGAGAA
The DNA here is from genome assembly GCF_000949405.1 of Vollenhovia emeryi. Classification (NCBI taxonomy): domain Eukaryota; kingdom Metazoa; phylum Arthropoda; class Insecta; order Hymenoptera; family Formicidae; genus Vollenhovia; species Vollenhovia emeryi. The sequence goes on along the minus strand of NW_011967210.1, from coordinate 483,854 downwards.
TGATGGGAGAGACAGAGAGCAATATTGATTGCCTGGTGAAAATCGCGAACGATTGCAGTGGAAGACCAGCCACGTTGTGGATCGGTGGAGTAGAATAATGGCATTTAGTCCTGGCTAACATTACTTTACTGTTGCACGCGGTCATTAACCCATTGGCATCAATGAGCGGAATAATCCGCGCTCGCGAGTCGACCCGTGCCATCGAAACGCATTATTCCGGATGAGACCGTTTTGAATGTTGCAAACAAATTGTTTCCATCGCGTAATGACCGTTCCTGATCCTCGCATAAATTAAAAGTTGTACACATGTCGTAAATATATATTAAATATACGTTATAATTGATTTTCATAAATGTTCTTCAGGGTCTTTTAATATCTCCGTGTCGACGAAAACGCGAAAGTTCCCTGTACTAATCGCGGTGTCGTATCTGAAAGACATCCCGAAAATCATCCAAACGCACGATCGCAAGCTGAGATTCCCTGGCGCAATTGCAGGAGAAATTATAGCGATTTATGCAACGCTCACGGTTGTCGTTAATTTAAGATTAATGCGAAATGTGAAAGTTTCGATCGGAGTGGCGCCTGGCCACGGAAATACCGGGGGATAAGAAAGTAAGAGCGCGGTGCACGTAAGCATCTTATACGCACAATACGCGCCTTTACTGACCGCGGATGGCGCGCGTGCACGTGCTACGTAAACCAAGCAAATTATGTAAAGATGTAAAATTACTATGTAAAGAATACGCCACAAAGATAGGTAATGACAAATGTCTCGAAAAAGTGTGTCAAACGGCGCTATTACATTTATGCGCTTACGATGTAGATAAATGTTATTGGTCTGCCTGTCATTCCGCGTAATTTTCAATATCCTCAATTTCCAGTGCTATCGCAGCATTAGTGCTACGTACAACGATTACTACTTGTCTTATCTTTGTGAATAAAGTAATTTTATTAATTATTAAATTAACTATTACAATCTTCACAAAAATAACAACGTGATCTCTCGTTAGTCTTCCTTTCACTTTTGTCGAATCTTAACATTATTTGTTAATGTGTAAGAGCGTTTTAATTATAAAATTATATCTTTAAAGTCTTTACTTTTACACTTTTGCCATTCAGATTTTCAAGGATTTGTATAATAAGCGATTTCTCGCTCGTCAGTTCCGAATTTTCTAGATTTCCATTTCTCTCGAGTACAAGGCGATCACAAAAGTAGGAATATATGCGAATTAAAAATAAATGAAACTATTGGCTTGACTACCCCGACGCACCTCCCGACGTATACCCGAGAAAAATTGTCGCGCGTGTTTTCTCGTGAGCGGAGCCTCAAGAGGCACCGTCTCCGCAGCGTGGGAGAACCGACCAATAACGACAACTTTTTCGCAAAACGGACTCTGGGAGAGCTACCTTAAGCCGGTACTACATGAGCCGCCTTTCCGCTCGGTCCGGTTTAGCCGCGTGCATTTACCCGTGTCGTTACATACCTGCTTTTCTGCCTGCCGTTGCCTTGGCCTTTGCGATTCTCGGAACGATTTCTGCACCGATCTATCGATCCGAGATCTACGCAGGTATCTGTGCACGACGCAGAGACGCCAAAGGTATCAGCCGGAGGGTTGCCGGAGGGTTGCCGGGAGGTTTGCCGAAGAGGGTACTTTATCCTCGGGGGTTTTTACCTGGAAAATGAATCATATTTGGAAAACGTAAGATTGAGCGATTCTTAAGCCGCTTGCACACGGAGAGAGGCCCGCGTTAATTATAGCACGTGATTCAAGTTTGCGGCGCACAATAAAGAACATTTTCAGCGTGAGGCGGCGAGGCCGATAACATTTTCGATATTTATAACCATAAATATAGCTTTGATCACGCGAATGACTCAGACGTTGGTTAAATTAATCAATCTCTTGATGCCTCGCGCCCACGCGTATACCACGGTGTGTAATAGGCTGCAATATGATGCAGAATCAGCATTGATTAATGCCGCGGCTAGAACGCAGGCTTCTCCTGCATCTCCCTCGCCCTGTGACATTTTCATCGTGACATTTTACTTCGCGATTCTCTAATTACATAACTTGAGCGTACCGAATTTTTATCGCGGCCACGGCTTTCCTGTATATCCCACGTTCCTCGCGCTTCTCCTACGACGGAGAATAAAAAAAAAAACAATTGTTGAGTCATTATGCCATCCTGTTCAGCATGTGACATTTTCAACAGTATCGTTTTTCTCCATGTTAAAACACTTTACATAATCCTACGAATGTTTGTGTACGCTACGTTTTCTTTCGGTCGATTAACTGAGACGGAGTAATCGATCCGATAATTTGTATTAAGATGCATTACACAAATATACGCTTAAAAATCTGCGAAAATTTGAATTGGAAATTTTACTCGAGAATTTGCTCGATTGCAGCAAGAATTTCTTCCTCCGTTCGAATGCATTTCGTCATTGCGAGAATGGCCGAAGGAAAATCCAAGGAATTATATTACTTTCAAGAATTATAAAGAATATATTACAAGTCTGCTCGGAGACAGAGAAACCGCAGCGCGGAATTCTATATGTTATTTATTAAGCGCATAATTATTCATTCTGACTCATAACTGTGACGTACGTTCGGCGAAATGACGTTATCAAAAGTTCGCAGCGAAAGTTCGAATGACGCTATGCTTCCAAACGCGTCATCGTATTCGCGCAATGATGCAAGTGACGTCAACGGGAGAGCGAGCGAGGAGAAAGAGCGCAACGCGGTGTTTTGAAGAAAGAGCCAATACAGAGAAAACCTATGTGACGTGACGAGACTCAACATGTGAGTCCAGCCTGACAACTCCGATCGTCGCTCACCAAAGCGACATAGCAACGGTGTTTTTCCATTAAAACGCCCTGCGTATTGTTATCACCAATACCATTGTTGTCCGTGATAAATGCCGTCGAACTTTAATCGAGTCAAATTGAAGGAAAGAGCCCAACTAGTTACTTTAACCAGATTGCCCTCGCCAGATTGCACAACGTCGAAATTGAATACGACTGTTTCTCTCTCTCGCGTTGCCCGTTTCTCCTCGCCCACTTCGTTCGCGTCTGTCTGACACGAGACATCACGGACGTACGAGAGATGCGAAGTTGCAAGAAAGGTCCCTGGCTAAGCGCAGCGTTGCTCTGCGCAACACATGTTACATCCGCGCGCTTTTCACGCGCTCTCCCGCAATAATGGATGCATACGCCACGCACGTGACGGATACTTGCTCTTCTCTATCCGTTACTTTTTTTATGTATTTTATCTATATATTTTTTTTAACAATTCAATCCTCCATTCTTTATCCACGAACGGGAAAGTTACGTTGTTTTTCTCCCGTTCGGATGGTTTTCGGAACGTGTCAAGTCGCTGTCCCCACGTCGTAACGTTCTTGTTGGAGAACGATTTTTCTGCGCTTTAGATTCTGCACCTTGCTCTTTATAAAGGACTACAGATTGATGCACGGGAAATACCCGTTCTTTTACAAGCAGTCAGGTAGTTTATCCTATAGTCACGGGATTACCTGATGCACTTTAGCTCCGACGGTCGTATGCGTTCTGCAACACCTAACGACAAGATGCATATTTTTTCGCTGACGTCATTAATGCACAACGAATCCGCATGAGGTATGCGGATACGAATGTTATTTCATTGTAACGACGTTATATTTTTCGATGTTTCGTGTCGATCTATCATTCAAATTTATTTATGGGGTTTCAGTATTTAAATAGTCCACGCGTTTAAAAGTTTCGAAACGTTTGGCCATTATGAATGTTTTTATACATTAAACTTTTGTATTCCGCATCTAATATTCCGCGTCGGCTCTTACTGTCTTCCTATGTCTTTCTATTTTGTTGTTTATTATCAGAGCCCTTAGACTGTATTCGTTCTGTTTAAAATTTTGTTAAGAATTAACGTATGTGAAACGCTAATTCTCTACTATTTCTATACGCAAGAATATAATACGGAAAAGTTTTTCAAACTGTGGTTTTATATTTTTCTCGGACTTAAATTTTTCAGTGTCGTCTCGTTCGAACCTTGTCCCTTCTCGGATACACCACTTCCAACGTCGTTTCCATTTCTGAAAGCTGTCCAGGTACGCGTTTTTCAGGATCGTGTGTCTGCGAATTTTTCTCGCTTCCCTCAAATGCCGGGGGCTCCTTTGCCTTTCAACGTGGACGTCGTTTTAACAAAGGAAAAATTTGCAAGGATCAGGTCGGGAAAATATCGAAGGGAAGCGAAAGTCTGGACTGAGAAAAACAACTCATGGCTCCTTCACCAACGCGCTCAGATTATCGCTGCTGATTCGTCGCTCCACGCAAGACAAAGATGATTGTTTTCATAGCTTCTCTACTTTCGCGATTTGGTCCCCACAAACTTGTTTCCATTTTTTCAAAACTAAAATTAACAACGTTGAAAAACCACAGATTCAACGGTTGAAGACATATAGGAAAATTTGTGGGGGATGCCCGCTCATTTACGCACACAAGCAGTCCAGGTAGTGTATCCTGGAAACTACCTGACGGATTTACGCAAAGCTACGAAAAACGCCATACGAATACATAATATACTGGTACGAAACGTACCAGAACTGCTTCTAAAAGTGGAAATAACGTTTGAAATGGTGTCTGCCGAGAAGAAACATATTTCGAAGCAAAAACGAGGCCGAATAGGTTGTACTTGAGCTCGAAAAACTTACAAAGGCAAAGTTCGGAAACTTTCCAAACGGACCTCGTATATGATAATGTAAAATTATCAATAATTTAATCAGTTTTTTTATATAAAATACAATCTGTTAATACTTTAAGCTGGAATATAACGTGTAACTTTAATTAAGTTTACGAAATACGATATATCTCGTACGAAAAAAAGGCAAAGTAACGATCAACGGAAAAAGAATTGTGGGAAATGGTTGTACCACTTATCGATTAATCTAAAAATTTCACGCTCAATCATACACGGCTTATAAACCTATCGCAGAAACGGGAGTGCCAGAGCTCTCTCTCTCTCTCTTGTTCTCACGCACACAGTTCTCACAAAGAGCCCGCATATCCCGGTCTGATATCTCTGAATATAGTCCGGCCACCATGACGGAAACTGACTCCCATTAGCCGTTATATTTAGTGACATGAGAATCTGTTCGGGGTTGAAAACACCTCCCCACGAGATTCGACAGCTCACCCTCATAGGCCCGTATATTACGATGCGTACCACGACACTCCCTAATTGGCCACGAGTCAGGCTGCTCCGGCCGCCGCGCACGCTCGATTATATCTACGATAATAAAGCGGCCAAGTCTTCCCGCGTGATTGATATATCGGTATCAGTTAATCGGTATCAGTTACATTGAGCTTTCGCGTTTTCGCAAAGGAAAGTCGCGATCTGTCGATTAAAACGATATCACGCTGTAAATTTCTTTTTGTCATTCGATAAGAAGATCTTGTTGGTCTTCAAAATACATTGGTGCGATCAAGAATCAAGACAGACTTTCCCCCGATAAATCATTCGTTTATCTGAACAGGCCGATACATATCTCATATCGTTATTTATTTACCTTACCGCGAAAGAGATCGCGGTTCCTCGGGAGCAATTTCAATCGGCATTTGACATTGCGCCGCCGTGAAATCTCGCTTCCTACTCACGCGACCTCGCGGCGGCCGAACTTCCGGCTTTCCCCTTCGCGAAATGTCACTTCCGTCTTCGATTAGCGGCGCCGACTGGTACGTGCGAAATTCCGTAAAAACGTTTCTTCTCACTTTACACACGCAGTTAAGAAATACACGGCGGATTACGGCTAATGCGACCAGATACGTGACATTCTTCCTAAACCGATCGGCATTTTTTCACGCGTGCCGCGTTACGCGCAATTTCCCGAATTAAAACGTCGAAAATTACATAAATCACGCCGATAACAGAATCCAGTCGACTCTACGCGGGGCTCTACAGGTGACATTAATACTTTCGCAACACATTTCCGAAGAGATTTTCTTCGTATCGGCAACAGTCGCTGCTGATTATTATACGTATATATATATATGTGTTATATAAATAATATAATTAACAGAATGCTTTGTTATGTAGAATGCGTACAGTTATGCTGTATTTTATGTACAGTGCAACAAGTTTATTACTATCAATACAATATGTTTGGCGATCTATTTACGCCGGAGAGAAATGAACACGAGTTCACACGTGAGGTTTCATTACCTCCAGCTAATTTATGCGTGATAACCGTATCCCGGCCGACAATGAATCGATCGTTATAAAATTACGGACAATCGCTGCTGGCGGCGTAATTTACGCTCGCGGTCGTAAAATCGTAATGGCGATTGGCGACAAAAAATCGTAACGAACGTAGACAGTTACTGTTTAGAAGCTGCGGTCTACGCCGCAGGTGAATAAAAGCTGGATTTCATTCATGCCGTTCGACCGCTGGAATGCGCTCGAGTTGTCGAGCAGCTGAGAAAGAAAGAACGGGAGAAAGAGAGAGCGAATGATCTGTACGCACATCTAGAGTACATACATATAGTTTTGCATTCGCAGCAATAGAGAAAGAAGAGACAGTCCCCCGTCACTGCATTCAGCTCGCGTTTATTCCCCTCGGAGTAGACTGGTACTTTATTTGTCGCGCGGCAAATAGATACTCGAGGACTTTTCTATCCTGCAGCCAATCAACACGCTTAAAACATTTGTCGCACGGCCACTGTAACACCGGCCTTAGGGTGCTGCTACATTTGTACGACAAACGTTTCAAGCGCGTCGACTCGCTACAAGCTAGAAAATTTCTGGATACTCGAGGACTTTTCTATCCCGCAGCCAATCAACACGCTTAAGAGGATGCTGGAGTGATTCTGCACTTTTGCCCCAACCTAGAAACCGTCCGTTCACGGAAACATTTGTGTAGTATACAAATTAAATGGCTTACGTGTACAGATCGAAAGCAGCTTGCTATTCCGGCTAAATTAAAGAACAAGATGGCATCACTGAAACCAAGTTTGTAAGGCTGATGGCAGAGAACGATCCGTAAACGCTTAAGACTGGCTTAGTCGTAGGCCTGGTCTACAATGAGTTGTTAATCGTTAGTCAGAAGTCGGAACTATATGTTGGTCCTTTTCCTTTCTGGATGGATGAAAAAAGACCGACATATAGTTCTGACTTCTGACTAACAACTCATTGTAGACCGGGCCGTAGACGTAGGGCAAGGCAGAGAGAAACGTAAGTCGTGAAGGGCTATCGTATACGACTTACGTTTCTCTCTGCCTTGCCCTACGTCTACGACTAAGCCAGTCTTAAGGCCCGGTCTACAATGAGTCGTTAGTCGTTAGTCAGAAGTCGCAACTATATGTTGATCCTTTTCCTTTCTGGGTGGAAGAAAAAGGACCGACATATAGTTCCGACTTCTGACTAACAACTCATTGTAGACCGGGCCTAAGCGTTTACGGATCGTTCTCTGCCAGCAGCCTTACAAACTTGGTTTCAGTGATGCCATCTTGTTCTTTAATTTAGCCGGAATAGCAAGCTGCTTAAGCGTTCATGGATTGTTCTCTGCCATCAGCCTAAGTCTAATAAGAAAGAATAGCGAGCCACATACAGTGCATGTACTATTACATTTGTACGGCAAATGTTTTAAGCGCGTTGAATCGCTGCGCGCTAGAAAATTTCTGGATACTCGACAACTTTTCTATCCCGCAGCCAATCGACACACTTGAAAAATTTGCCGTACGACAAAGTATAATATCAGCCTCAGGCTGGTATTACACTTGCGCGAGTGCGCGATCAGATTTTAACAAATCGACATTCCTCGCGAAACGGGGCGATTTCTTATTTCGCGCATCGTCGCTCTTACCAGTTTCCCTTCGACATGTAGAGCGTTGCTCGCGCGCTCGCTCTCGTAATTTATTGCATAAGCGCCTTGGCAGGATCCTCGCGTAGTCCCGGCCCTTCCGTAAAGGAATCCAACTTTTCCGCGAAGCGGGACCCTTTCTTTTCACAGCGGGATCGTCGGAATCTCAATAAGAAGCTGTTAGCCGCCTCGCAACGTTCTATTACGCTGTTACGATCCTATTATCGTTTCTACAGAAAGGCTGGCGCAACTCGCTCTCACCCATTTTACTCGCTAATCGGCGCGTAAAGAGAGAAAGAGAGAGAAAGAGAGAGAGGAGGGGGGGGGAAGAAACAGAAACAATCGGCAACGTTCAAGTGACTCGGGGGGGAAAAGATACTAACTTGCTGAGGGAGGCGCGCTCCACGAGCGTCCATCGCGTACGCATTTTCGGGGCCGCGTCTCGCGATCCCGGCCCCCGGCGGAGCGGATCGGAGCGAGTCCCTCGGGCCGGAGGGATGCGACCCCGGATCAGCGTCCAATGAGGGGCGCCCGGGCGAGGATTGGAGAGCCGCGCGGACGATCCAGGGCGACCGAGTGCCGACGTAGAATCACGTAGATACGCACGTAGCCGCCGCGCCGCGCGCGCGCGCGCGCGCTATTGCCACGTCGGTGCGGCTGCCCCACCGCCGTCACGTGACGCGCGCGCCCGCGCGGGATTGGCCGGCGCGTCGGCGCCGCTCGGCCGCCCCCACCACCGCCGGGCCTGCGCGCGGCCCGCCGCCGAGAGCCACAGGCCGCGGTGCCTCAGTCGGCGGCGCTCTCAGTCAGCTTTGGGAGGCTCTGCCCGAGACACGGTGGTAGCACCGGAACACACGCAAAATCCACCCGGTAAGATTCTCTTCCCCTCTCCGTAAGACGGGTCGCTCGGGCGAGAGTGCCAAGTTCAAGTTCGTTAAACGCGACATAGAGAGAGAGAGAGAGAGAGAGAGAACGAAGGGAGTCCGTCGGCCGACGACGGGGCCCGTACACAAGCTCGACAGCAGCAGCACGCACGCGAGTTTTTCGCCGCCGCGCGAGGCCGATCCGTGGGCGAGACGAGACGGACAGTAAAAGGGCCGGCCGATCCCGCGCCAGAGGAAGCACGAATTCGAGAAGCGTACGCTCTCCGTATTCGCGCGCTCCCGCCCGTTCCTACATTTTTGGTCCTTTTTTTTTTGTTTCGAACGATATTCCGCGACACGTGTCGGCCGGGGGACACGTACTGTTTATTCACGCGTGGGTGCTTCAGGTGCGAGCTTACGGCGATACGCATACGGTTCGTAGTGGCAGTTTTATTGTGCTCTGAGGAAAGTTTTTTCTCCCCCCCCCCTGTTCACCACCGACGCCCTCCGACGTCGCGCCCGCTCGGCCGAGGGACGAGAAGGAAGCGAGAGGAAGGCAGAAACGGATCGGACGCAGCGCCCGGGGCTCCAAGGCTACAAAGTGTGTTTTTGTGCGAGGACACCCGAGGACCATGTCGACCGCCGTCATGAGCAACACCTCCATGTTCGATTGCGGCGAGCATCTCTTCAAGGTAAGCACCTTAGCCCTCTCGTCTAAGCGTCTCGCGGCGCGTCTCGCTCCCGCCGATCGTTTTCTGGAAAAGTCAGGCGCGTATCGACGCGGATAATATGCGAAACGGACAAAGGACGGGAACGATAAAGACGTTCCGCCACGCTCGGCATTGTGAGGTAAACGAAATGTTAACCTCCGAGGGACGGGACGGGATGTTTTGCGACCCCCCGCCGCACGGTCTCTTGGAAAAATCCCTTTGATCCATTATCGCGCCTCGCTTTGTCCACGTGTGCCTTTCCATTCGACACGGCCGATTTACAGCCGGATATCCGCAGGTAGACGTCCCCTACTCCGGCAGGTATACGCGGCGACCGCGAATTTCAGGCAAAACATCCTCGTCCGAGCCGATTGGCTCGCGCGGCATAGGCGGACAAGCAGGCTCGGATAAACCTTATTTCGCGTTCATTTGTCCACGCGTGTCAAGTCCCTCTAAGCGAGAGGGACAGGTAAAAAGGTCCCGGCATTATCTCGCGATCTAGCATTGGTAAAGTAACATTTTCATAATGGGGTCTTAAAGTCGTTTCTCTACGTCCCGGCGACACTCGAGGATCGACTCCTCTCTCTCGAGGGGAGGGGGGCTTTAAAATTATTCAATTTGTCGAACGCACACGTGTTTTTGCACAGTTCCCTCCCCCGCGCGTCCATCTTTCGTTTCTCCCGCCGCTTAAGTTCTCCTCGAGATCCTTTTGCGCGATGCGGGAGTCGCGAGATAACAGCCGGCCCGCCGCCGCTGGACATTAAAGTCCGAGGGGGAAACCGCTGAGGGCATTGTGGTGTACGGGTCTGCGGCATTACTGGGCATTACTAGGCATTTTTTCGAGCATTAGTTTGGGCATTAGGCCTTGCTGGGGCATTATAAAGATAAAATAGGACAAAATGTAACAAAACAAATGAGATAAAATAAGATAAAGTAATGCCCACTGGGCCTTAGTGGACATTGGTGTAGATTTTTGGGCATTAGGCCTTGCTGGAGCATTATAAAGATAAAATAGGACAAAATAAAACAAAACAAATGACATAAAATAAGATAATAAGATCGAGTAATGCCCACAGGGCCTTAGTGGACATTGGTGTAGATTTTGGTCAGCGGTTTCCCCCTCGGTATCTTCCGTTCGAGGCGGAAACCACTGAGGGCATTGTGGTGTACAGATTTTAGGCATTACTGGGCATTACTAGGCATTTTTGAGCATTACTTTGGGCATTAGGCCTTGCTGGGGCACTGCAAAGACAAAATAAGATAAAGTAATGCCCACTGGGCATCAGTGGGCATTTGTGTACAAGATTTTGGTCAGCGGTTTCCCCCTCGTTAAAGTCCCTCGGTCCTCCGGCCAACCGAATCTCGTCTCCACCGTCGCGGGCCCGCCGGGGAAGAGACGATCGAGTGGGCCCGCGCGACGCACCGGGAGCGGCCGCGCCGCGCCGGTGTAACGCGAGAGAACAAGCGTGGGCACGCGAGCGGGAAAAATATCGGGCAACGGGTGACTGGATCGAGACCGGAGAGCCCTGGAGCAACCAACGTTCTCACGTCCGCGCGCGCGCGCGTTCGCGTTCGCGTTCGCGTTCGCGGCGCCTAATGGCGCCTACGAGGTCTGGTAACAGCAAGAAAATGTCGACGTTTTAGAAAGCGAAAGAAATTTTCTCCGGGATATCGGCAGGTGTATATCGGGATTCGGAACGCGAAACGCATATATCGATCGCAGACGTTTCTTCGTGTTTACGACGTATATGTCGTTATCCGCCGATATCTCCCGCGATACGTCGCCGACGGTGCGCCCGGCACAATGTGTCCCCGGCGTTATCAGTCGAGGGAGAAAGAGGAAAAAGGAACGTCGAGAAACCTCGGGGAAACGAGACCGCGCGGCGGACGACTCGCGAAATTCTAAGTCGGGGATCGCGCGGTCGCTCGATCGCGAATACGCGTTTGACGCCGAGAGTTGTTATCGTAAGTTAAACAGAGATGACGAATTTCATTTACATTATATTCATGTAAAATTTGTCACGCTGAAGCGCTCGTTTATCAGTTTATTATTGTTATCTCGTCAGATATGCCTAATCTGAACCAATATTTTTAACCGATATAATACATGTAAATATTATATCTCGCATTGTAATGCGATGCGATACAGCGATATTTCCGAAGCTTTCCTTCGACTCGAGTGTTTTTCGGTCGCTTCGGGTTTAGATTAGATCGGGCCTGTCCACGAGATTGGTCCCAATCTCTCGGGAGGGGAAATCTTGTACGTTTTTTCGAGCGCGGCGCGCGCGCACGCGGGAAGAATTTGGTCTTGAAATTTGTCCGGAGAATCGTGCGGTTGCGGGACAACGTGGCATTTTGAAGAACTTTGCTTGTAAAACTCTCGTAAGGTTGTTCGAAATGCCACATTGTCACGGGATTGCATCGATTTCACGGTAGATTTTAAGAGAGAATTCCCTCCGCGCGCGCGCACGCGACTCTCGGCTTGATTCCGCGAGAATTGACCTACGCTAATTAATAACTGCAGGAGCCCAACGAGATCGAAAGGCAAATTGTCGGTCGAACACTGAAAAGAAAATTTTCGCCACCGCCGTAGCCAATCATTTGCTACAAATATTTTGCTGCCGTAACGTTAGATTTCTAAACCACAGCAAACGGTTCGCTGTCGCACCTAATACAATAGGCACAGTAGCGAAACGTTTAGCTATCACAACTAAATATTAGCTGTCCATATTTTACAACTAAAATTTAGTTGCCACTTGCAGTTTTTTTGCTACGGCAGCCACTTTTTTCTTCCCTTGAATGTATTAATAGTAATCGCTGGCGGTCAGGCGCGGCGTATATTCCCCGTTTCGCGTCGATAGATCGAGAGGCCTTCATCATTCGGACGGGCCCGGGCGGTCGCGCGTTCTCGCACGACGTAAATAAAAGGCCGTCGCGAGTCGAGCCGGAGACTCTCACCTTAGAGAGAACTAGGCACAACACTCTCTTTGGTTTCTCCTCCGACGAAGTCGAGTTTCTCTGTGTGACGCGAGTCGTGCCACTCGTCGAGTCTCACGACCGCCGCGAGTGGATTTTCAGAGGAAACGCGGAGCAGATCTGACGGCTTTTAATTGCTCCGAATTTAATTGCCGCAAATCCGACGACGCCGAACGGCTTGTCCGCACGAAAATTTCGTGCACGGCGATTCAACGGCAATCGAAATGTCTCGCCGCGATCTTAAACTGTTTTGTCCAAAAGTGTATTTCTCTTCCGTTGCGTCATCTAAACGTTTAAAAATTTACCACCGAATTGTCACATGTATACATCTCGTCCAACAATTATAGTTTTCAAGACTATTTGGATTCTTATTGATCTATAAATCGAAAAATTATCGATGTCTGTGCATTGCCAATAAATACTTAATCCGAGGATTTTTATTAACGCATTTGTGTAAAAGGCGTATTCTAAAGTCCAGCATGAAAATGATGTTGAATCGGCACCTGAGGAGCTTGTTTCCGTAAAGAATTTTCTCTGCTAAAAAGGAAGTTTCTCTCAACGGAAGTCACCGGAGCTTTTTGTTCTCCGAGAAATGCGCGAGTTATAGGACACGTTATAGCTTAACGCGTGATTCCGCCATGTTCGTTAAATTAACGATAACGCGGTGCAAATTAATGTCTTTAATTATTTACTCGTGCGAAGCTTCGCGTTTTGCGAAAAATAGAAAACGCGGCGGTAAAAATAATCTAACCATTAATTTCGCTCGCGCGAGAATCCGAGCGACGGAATGCAAAAGAGGAGCGGGACGAAATAAATAGCAACAGTAATAATCGCGAATTACGAGCGAACGGTACATACGCGGAGCGAATGTCGCGAGCGGAAAAAGTCGGTGTTGATCGCTGCTCGATGATCTTTCGATTCTACCGCAGTTCCCGCGGGAGAAGAGAACCGACCAAGCTGGTCTCCATTTCCAGGGTGGTGTCATCTTTACATCTCACCGCGTCTCGCGCTCGCGGCGCGATCGCTCGTCGCACGTGTCGCGCGGCGAGAATTCGCGCGCGGAATCGCGCTGGTACTCGGTGGTACCGCTTGCGCCTTGCGCGCGCGAGTGTGTTGGTGCACGTTGGATTAACAAATGCATCCTCCATCTCGCTCGCTCGTTCGCTCGCTCGCACTCGCGATTCCCTTCTCGCCGCGCACTCTCGATTGCACCGTCATGCGGCACGACGGAGACAGAAAGGCGTATTTTATTATGCGTCCCGACGTAGCGTTCCCCCCCCCCCCTTCCGGCAAATACATATGAATATTTACTCGGAAAAGCTCGAGTGCACATTAACTGCGCGAGTCATTAAAACGAGACTTAGATCCCTGACGAACGGAGCAAATATTCGTCGTTGACGATCGGAATGCGTACAAAGTACGCGGAGCCATGCTTTTGTTTTTTCTTCTTTTTATTAACTATACCAATAAAAGGGAAAGATACTACAATACGGCTCGAGTTTACCGAGGGCTAAACCGCTGAGGGCATTTTGTGGTGCACATATTTGCGGCATTACTGGGCATTACTAGGCATTTTTGGGTATTAGTTCGGGCCTTGCCGGGGCATCATAAAATAAGATAAAACAAGGCACGATAGAAAAGTGAGGAAAACTCTAATATAAAAAAACCAAACACTAATCAGGCACGTGTATCATTATTATCTTATTTTATCTTGTTTTATCTTATCTTATCTTTATAATGCCCAAAAAATGCCGCAAATCTGTACACCACAATGCCCTCAGCGGCTTCCCCCTCGTATTATTATTAGGATAAAGTAAGATAAGATAAAGTAATGCCCACTGGGCATTAGTGGGCATCGGTGTACAAGATTTTGGTCAACGGTTTCTCCCCCTCGGAGGTTTCACAAGATCAAGATTTGTTACTCTCGATACCGTGTATCGATTTTTAATTTTTTTCGCAGGAATGCGCAGGACTTTCTAAATATTTCTCGTTCCACGTGTACGCACGGGCTTCAACGAATATCGTTTCGGTTTGTGCAATGCACGTGATAGAATTGATTAGAAAGAACGTTTCGCTCGCACGCTGTGCTTCTCGTATCGCAGGTGACTTTTCCGTCATGCCTACGTTATAGGCATAGACATACAAAAGATAGACTGCTTATGAGGTAGTGGGGGTTGTCCTCCTGAGGGAAAAGGACAACGCCAATTTATTTGGGTATCTATCTTCTTCTAGTGTACGTGATCACGTGGGCGTGAACACGTGATCGCCTTCAGATCACGTCCACTAGAGGAAGACAGATACCCAAATAAATTCATGTTGTCCTTTTCCCTCAGGAAGATGCCCCCACCTAGGGTTCCACTGCCTCATAAGTCTATCTTTTACATGTCTATGGTTATAGGCGGCCCATGGAAATCGTGTTCTGCTCTTTTATTTATTCCCGGGTTTCACGTGTCGGGCGGATGACGCGATTTGTTTTTATGTGTTTGTTTCGCGTATTTACGTACAGGCTTGTCGACGTGACCTCGAATTGTTTCGCTACCTCACACACGCCACGATCCGCTGTACGGATTCGTACGGCGAGTCGATTCCACCGATATCTCGAATATGGAATGTACGCTCGGTTCCGGTTATTAAGACGCATTGTGCCTTCGTTACACGAGTTCGTTCGCGAGAGAAACGTAAATTCTGCCCTTGATACAAAAAAAAGTTGCGAGTCGATCGGCTAAAAGCTACGCGATGGCCAATCGACTTGCGACTTTTCTGTAAGAGCAGAACTTGCGCGCTCGTTTCTCTCGCGTGATAAAAGAATTTCTCTAAGACACGAGATCGTTTTTACGATAAAAAAAAAGAGTACATTTTTATTGTCTCTACAAAAGTAATGATATCATGAAATTGCGCCAATTAAAATGGATATTTGTACAAACTAGGTACTTTGCTATTTTTGATATTAAAATGTAATATCCAAACAATCGAGCGTAAGATTTTACCGATTTTTCTAGACACGAAATCGTTTTCACGATATCGCCACGGATACCGCTCCGGTTTCTACGCACGTCGAATAGAATACATCGATTCATTTATTTGCGTAGTGAAAACATGACGCAATATAATACAACGACACATAAAACCGGGCAGATAAAGACACGACGGACACGCAATAGGAATTGGTAAAAGGAATTTTCAAGTATTACTACGTATATCGTTTAATTAATGTTAAATTGTCAGGCTGCACGACGCGCGTTGCGAAAGAGGAATGATTGCGATCTCTCCGTAAACATCATTTTCATCCGTTGTTTATCCTTCGGCCGTCCATTACGGAGAATAATACAAGGATACGCGGTGGCTTCGTGCAGAAATATTGCGAAACCGCCGTTTTCCCCGGCGCGTGTACGGCTCGATATCGCGTTATCGTCGCTGTAACTGATACCGATCGAGCGATTGGAACGGGACGACGACAGGTCGACGCTTTGTTATGCCCCCGCGTCGCCCGTACGGGAAATGGATTGTCCGCGCGTGCATTTGGCACGAAATCTTTCGACAAAGCCTCGCTGGTTTCTTTTGGGTTTATTTGCGGTCGGGGGGGGCACGTCACTTGTCGAACATGTTGCGCGTCGCTGTAAACCGAAAGAACGGAGAGAAGTCGCCGGAGACGGCGACGACAATCCTCGTCGACGCGCCACCGCGAGCATTATTTTCTGAAAGCATGTGCCCATATGTCGTTACGCGTATCCTCGTCGCATAATTATGCGTGGCGCGCGAGCGCGCGTGGTATCATACGGTTTCCGGTGCGAGTCCGGTTGGCTCACTTGTCATTTCCCGTCTTATCATTCGTATGCGGTTAGACGTGCGCAAATTCTGAAAAAAAAGAGAGAGAGAAGAAAGAGAATGGCCCGCGCCGCGGAAATAATTATCGCGTGACGCACCGCCGCGTCGTGACCGACCTTTCGCTCGGCGCCGATGAGCCCGTGCGTAATCTACGCGAAATCGCATCGCGATTCCTCCCGAATGCGCGAAAACGATCCCCGCGTTTATTTGCGATAGCGAAAGTAAGTCGCTGTGGCGTAAAACTGAGCGCGTTTTTACACATGTACGAGACGCGTATCGCAAACCGCCGATCAGAATCGGCTACACCAATGCCTACCAATACCCGGTGGGCATTGCTTTATCTTGTTTTATCTTTATAATGCCCCAGCAAGGCCCAAACTAATGCCCCAAAAAATGTCTAGTAACGCTGTAATACCGCAGATTTGTGCACCACAATTTGCTCAGAGGTTTACGCGAGGGGAAAACCGCCGACCAAAATCTTGTACACCAATACTCACTAATGCCCAGTGGGCATTACTTTATCTTATTTTATCTTTAGAACGCCCCAGCAAGGCCTAATGCCTAAAAATGCCTAGTAACTCCTAGTAATGTTCAGTAATGCCGCAAATCTGTACACCACAATGCCCTCACCCGATGGGGAAACCGCTGTGGGCATTGTGGTGTACAGATTTACGGCATTACTAGGCATTACTAGGAATTTTTTGGGCATTAGTTTGGGCACTAGAAAGGCATGCGCGTGTCTTTGGAAGGTGATTTTTTTCGCCGTAATTTTTCGAACGTTTTCTTTCTCCTTTCGACTTTGTATCGCACTGCGGACACGCATGTCTTTCCTTTTCTCCCTTTTGGACGATAACCGCGCGTAACTTTCCTCAGCAATTTCTCTCGGGCTCGATTTCGAAACTCGTTCGATCGGGTGGACTTTCGACTTTCGATATTTTCGACGACTACCGCCACAGTCAAAATCAGTGTCGATCCTCGCGAGATGTGAAAATTTCAGTAGGCGGAACCCGTGTATGTGTGCGTGTGTGTGTGTATGTGTGTAAACGCTCGTTCTGACGCTTATTCCACGGTTCAAGAATCCTATTTTCATTGGAAATTTCCACGTCGCATTGATTAATATAGATGCGGATGTTAATTTGGCAACAAAATATACCGAACGACCCAATGAGTCACTTGGAATCAATAATTATACATGCGAAACGATAGACACTATCGTGGAGCTGAGTCAGATAAAACGAAATAATGCATGTAATTTATATAATTTAAATAAATAGCTCGCTCGCTGCATTGCAATGTGTTAAACAAGTGTCGTACAATCGACTGGAGCCGCACTGGAAAGCGCTCTTTCCGGTAATATTATCGCTTGAACGACCGGATTTTAAATATTAATATTAATCGAGCAAAAGAAGATTCGTAAATGACAGTGATTTCTTAGACTATGTATAATACGCGACTACGATCAGGGTGTAAAGATACAAGGTGAAACATGTAACCAATTTTTGGGGCAAATTGTTCATTGGCTCTTCCTGCATTCAATGCAATGATTTGCAGTTTGAAGGCTGGGGCAAAATTTTGATTGGTCAGTTCGGTATTTCGCGCCACTTCTCATTGGTTGACACTGCGCATCCACCAGATTGCTTCACCTTGGATCTTTACGTCATGACTACACCGTCAGAAAGGATTTCTGTTGCCGAGACATAAAATATTCTCGGCGCATTCTCACAACCTCGTCTAGTATAAAAATAAGACAATATCAACATATAATCCTTATTCTCCTCTATCGAATTAAAGAAGATTGACCAAAGCCAACGGCACACGATACTATTTTTCCTACTGGATTGCTTACGAGAGCCAATCAGGGTTTAGCCTTAAGTCACCTGTTCTATAACTCTGCATCCTGATTGGCTCCCGTAAGCAATCCAGTAGGAAAAATAGTACCGCGTGCCGTTGGCTTTGCTGTAATGAGACAAGAGTAACTTGTACAAATGTAAGTTTATATAGTCTTGCGTTTAGAATAAATTTTCCCTCCATCTTACAACGCACCAAGTTGGCAGCGCGATATTCGACGAAAGACGACACGTACTATCATTTTATTCTAGATTTTATTTTCGAATTTTTCATTTAAGACTAAAATATTCCTTTCTCTATAAATATGATCGGCGCTGTATCGATCCTATTTCATGATACGTTCAAGTGTAATAGCATTGGATCCGGAAACTTTCTCTGTGGGTGCACGATCGTTTCGTTCCCCCAGCGTCGGGAGCAAAGGCGACGACAGGTCACGGGGATCCTGAGGAGTAAGAAAAGTCCCCCCGCGCTTAATACTCGCGAATACGAGAATTCTATTTTTCACTTGCGTGCGAAATCCGCGCGCGTCCCACCTCTCCCGGCACCCCCTCGCGAAATAGGCTCTCGGGAGAGCCGAGAGATACGCACGCGCGGCCGCGGCAACAGAATCCTTTGGATTTTTCTAAAAGCGAAAACCTCGCCCCGAGCGCGCAGCGTGCCCGTGCATTGGCAGCGGCAACAAAAAGCCGCTCGGTGAACGCGAGCCACGAAGAAGGGGCGTAGGAACCTGTTGCTTCAGGCTCGCCGGCGCTGAAGGAGTGATCGGGAGAATGAAAGGGAGCGGGAGGGGCAAGGGAGGGGACCCCTCTTTGTGCACCGATCTGCCCCTGCGTCCCCCGCGCGCTCCCGACTCCCCGGCATTGGCGTAGCACGCTCCTCCCGGGCCCCCCCCTTCTTTCCTCCCCCCCTCCTCCCACTCTTTTGTGCTCCCCTCAGCACGGCAAATTTTCCCATATTTCTGAAAAGATCCGCTGCACGGATCACAAAAGGGATAACGCCGGGGACCCCGGCCGTTTCTTCTGCAACTCGTTGCATCGGTTTCTGGAGCTGCTTTTTCGCGCTGGCATTGTGAGGCAGGTTCGGCCGGTTTTTACACCGGGGATTTTTGTGCGATCTCCCGATCTTTTAGGCGGTTATGACCTGTTTTTTTCGCCCGTCGCCCCGCGGCTTCTCACGTTGCAGAAATGAGCGAGGAGCGAGGAACGCCGGAGTTCAGACGCGACGCGAGAGGCTTCGACGTATAGTAATCGTAACGAAACTGTTGTGCCATTGCGATTTCTGCGGCAGCAAATGGAACGTTTTGTTTTGTTTTTAATTGAGAGGAAAGTGAAATGAATAAATTGCCCCGGTCGTGCGACATTTTAAGCGAAGCGCAATTGCAATACGCACTTTGCAATATAACGTTCAAGGTATCAATGTCTTTGCGGAAATGCCGTAGCGGTTATTTATATATTTCGGCATTAATTTGAATAGTATGAATTTAAATAAACATTGGCATACATGTAAATTGCAGATATCTCTTTGTGCGCTCAAGACGTTCGTTGCGACATTTTTTTTCAAAAGAAACAATATTACAAAGCGATTTATACTCATTTTTCATCGTAAATTTGTGAATGGCTACGCAAACGGCAACGGGTTCTCCACACGATAAAAGCCGGCCCTTTTTCCCGTATTCATGAAAAGGGACTGGCGAGCACAAAAGACACGTAGAGGGAAGGACACGAGCCATTTCCGCGCACCTTGCACTTTCCGCATTGGCTCGCCTTCGTTTCGATGCTCCTCGAACGCCAGCTTAACCTCTCGCGATCCGAGATAATTTGGAGAAATTACATCACATTCAACGTCCTGTGTTTACGTCAATATTGCCATTGTTGCGTAACGTTAATGGATCTTTGCGTCATGCGCAATAACACATTATATAATCAAAAATTATCGGAGCCTCGGTGCAGAATATGTAATCGGTAAAAGTAGCAGCGATTATTTTGTTGGTAGAACAGAAAAGATTTCAAATTTACCCAAGCGCAAGATAGTAGACGATTTGCATAAAATAATTTCGTAGTTTCAGAAAAAAAAGTCACGTTTCTTTAAAATAAGGAGAGTACATTTTACGTAACTCTTGCACTTTATATTGTAAAAATCTCAATACTCTTAATTTTTTTCGTTTACAAAACATCGACACGACGCACGTATGAGCTGAAGTGTCGATTATTGAGTCAAAGGGTTAAATTCTACCTCGCACGAGAGAAAGCGAGAGTACCGAAGGAGCGTCTCCCGACGGCTCTCGATTTCACTTTCACGCTTGATTTACACGATGATTCTCGAAAGTTTCCAATCCGAGCTGTTTCGGCAACCCGGGAGATCGTCACGCTCCGAGAAAAAGTCAGGGGCCGATTCTTGTTTCCGCTCACGTGTGAGAAAAACTGAGGTATATCGATTACGCCGTTAATATAACAATGCAAATAGAAAAGAGAGACTCGAATAACGACCAATCGTCGTCGAGTCTTCATTATCAAGTTATCTGTAATGTAACAGTAGACGAAGAGAGACTTTTCTCTTAAAATTTACCCTGAAAACCACGTAATCGTGGGACAACGTGGCGTTTTGAAGACCTTCGTGAGAGTTTCTTGAAATTTTGCCATATATTCTACTAGTAAAATGTACGGTAAAATTTAGAAAACTCATAAAATCCTTCGAAAGACCATGTTGTCCCACGATTACACGATTCTCCGGGTAGACTTCGAAAGAAAATTCTCTCCGTGTAAATATTACACTTTCTATACATTACAAAAGAAACAAGAAATTCTTTCACTTGACAAATCCAGGCCCGAAGAGAACATAAATGGTCTGAGGTACATTTGGGCCATTGCGTAGGTAACGTCGTTATTTTAAGTCACGTCGTCACGAAACTATTTAATTAAAATCCACTACCGCTATATGAGATTTGTTACTTCGATCTGGACGCTGCGGTGAATTAAGCTTAACCACGTGCGAAAGCTGGCAACGCGCGTTTCAATTAAGGCTAGAAGAAAGAGATTTCCCTGACTTACAGCCGTCATACTTTCTTCCTGATTAAAATTGCTAATTGCTAATCTCCGCGCGCCTCCGTTCCGCGTGCTATTATTTTTTTTCCCCCCCAGAACGTCGCGTTCCATCGGCGCAATTTATTCCTCCGGCCGGTAACATTAAGATATCCAAACGATAAATCACACGAGACCTTCCGCGCGAATATTTGCGACCTTTTGCAATATTAGACCGCGTCGCAGTTACCGTTCATCTGAATTGCTCGTTCAAGCTCGCCTGTTCGCCGACCGCAAAAACCGCTGAGCAATTTTGGTCATTCGACGATAGCGTTCATATTTCCTGCTACAGTATATTTCCTGTCTCCAATTTTGATTTACGAAATACGCTCTCTTGTGTTTCAATGTGTAAACCGGGGGCCCCGGCGTTATTTCAAAATTATTTCGCGAGAATGTGTAGCACAATTTGAGTTAATAATTACCGTTAATAAATCTACATTTATCCCGCTCGAACGAGAAAGGGCACGAGACAGAATTCTTTAAAACAATATTGCATCAAGATATATCATTGTAATAATTGAGTGCTGGTTCCTGTCTGGGAGAAACTTTTGAGCAGTACTGTCGCGAAACAACTACCTTAATTGACCGTTTCGGCGCACGTTTATGATGTTGCATTCGAGCAAAATTGGAATTGAAGCGTTAGCCAGTGAAATCGCAGTTTCGCTAGCGGTAGAAAAGGGACCGATAAGATACGCCGCATGCGCGAGACGTGTTCGGGCAAAACAAGGCGAGTCCGGTCAAGTCCGTGTTTCTATATCCTGTTTCTATATCCTTAAACGCAAGTCCGCGCGACTTGATCTACGTCACAAATAAAAAGACGCGTTTCCTTTTACGAGCACGAGGCGAAGATTAAGTTCCGATCATTGCGGTCAAAGCGCCATTAATTCGCGCGCGAGTGGTAAGGAGCCAAGTAATGCGCGCGCTTTAATATGAAACGGAAACGCGTATCGCTTCTGGCGAAATAATTGTCTGCATTCACCGTTTGCTCTCGAGATGCCCGTACGTCGAAACTTACAGTACCAGATCGCACGTGACTGCAATCAACTATTTTCCACGGTTCGTTCCAATGCCGGAAACGATGTATTACCGTTAATTCGTTCCGTGATACCGGCGATATGCCAACTCGGCTATTTTTCCCTCGCGAATCTTCGGAAATAATTGAAGCTGCCTCACGCGCTGCTTTATTACACACGGGCTTGGCCATTGCACGTGTCGGCCTCAAGATTTCTTATCTGCCGGCGAGTTTTTTTTTTCTCGGAGATGCTAATTGCATTCCTCTTGAAGAAGTGTAAATATGTAGAGTCTCGTACGTAACATTCATGAATTTTTATGTAAACGATTTCGTGCAAATTGCTGACAAAGTGTTTCAAATTATCGATCTCGCATCATTAAATTTCAATTAAATCTCCGAGTAAATCTCCGAGGGGGAAACCGCTGAGGGACGCATTGTGGTGTACAGATTTGCGGAATTACTGGGCATTACTGGGCATTTTTTTGGGCACTAGTTTGGGCCTTGCTGGGGCATTATAAAGATAAAATAAGATAAAACGAGATAAATAAGATAAGGTAATGCCCACTGGGCAAAAATACAGTACTACAAAAATATCTAATTATTCGCTTGTAACAATTTCAGATATGATATTATGAATTTGCTGCCACAGACTCGTGAACCCATTCTGTTTTGGCATAAATTACAATGTTCAACTTTAGGTATTTTTCGTTCATATACATACTAAAGAGTTTATTTTTCTATATTGCGGTTTGAGCACTTAAAATGTTTCCAGATTGTACTTGGAAAGGACTCGATAAAGGGGTCGAAACGTCGTGACTGAACATCATTTTTGCCAGTTTGGTCGACTTTAAAAACAAAAATCCCCTTTGGTTGATTACCACTGGCGACAAAAAGCTACTCAAATTGTATTTTATCATATTGTTAAAATTATGCAAATGACACCTCGAGGTTGCAATAGCGTAAAAAACCGCGAATCGTAAAATATTTAGTCTTTCTTTTGTGTAAAGGTATGTGCAAAAAGGGGACGAGAAACATTTCCTCCGATCGACATACACACACGCGCGCGCGCGCGCGGAGTCATTCGACGACCACAAATAGTTCTCGGAATGATTCTATCCCCGATTGCCTCGTATTTCCCCGTAAATTGACTCGATCGCATAAAAAATCGCGGTTCGTCCGCGATCGCCCGATGTCTGTCGCATAATGACGTGGCGTCGCGCGTCGGGAATGAAAAACCGCGGAGTTGCGGGCCCGAAAGTCTCCCACGTTCTTTCTTCCTCGGCTTTCTGCGAAAAAGAGCAAGGCGGGAGAGAGAGAGAGAGCACGGGCGCGGAGGTGGGGGCGTCGGGTCACGGCGGGGGGAAGGGAAAAAAAGGAGCAGAGGCGCGAGAGACAAAGGAGCCCAGGGAGAGCCGGCGGCATGAAAACAGGCGCAGCCCTCTCCGCGAGCGTAAACGCGCACGCACGCACGCATGCACCCGCGCGCGCAGCGCAGTGGCGCGTCGGCGCGTCGCGAATGGCGCATGCACCCGCGCGCGTTGTGTATGCAACCGCCGGCTCGTAAACGCACGTGCGCGCCCGCGCGTCTTTTACGCGCAGGAAAGTCTTCGCGGTCACGCGGCCGACCGACGCCTGAATCACGCGTCTTATTTTACGAGCGGGTCGGGGCCTCGCACACGCGTATTTTAGTATGTCCATATATCACCCGCGTGCCATGTGTTTCGCCGCACACGCGGCAGCGTCAATGTCGCCTGACGCTCGGGCAACGCTCGGTAGTTGAATTTCCTCGCCATATCCGAGAAACGTGACTCCTTCCGCTTGCGCAATTAATAGCGCAGCTGAAATTACTTTATTTTTTTTTTGCGAAAGAAACTGCTCTCGGCGTGAATGCGGGTGTGCGCTGGGACACGGCTCTCGATTGCGCAGTGCCGGTCTCCCGTTCGTGATCACGTGGCGCGTGCTCCTGCTCGTTAATTGATGGCCAATAATTTTATTCAACTCCGATTTTGATGCCGAACAGACGTTGGAGGTAGATTTATTGACTTTGGTTGACACACCTCCAGCGATTAACGTTATTTCGCAAGCCTCTGTATTCGAAATACTTAATAAGGTTTTTTTTTAATAATTTCTTATTTGATGTTTCGGACTAAGTAGGTTTAATTAGTAATTCGTTGCTGACGAGGGTCGCTTTCGCAGACCGAAACGTACAATTGTATTGCGACGTTGCGTGATTTCTAACACTGAAAATTGATTGATACCAATATCATACATAATTTTTCACCACTTTCGACTGGGTGCTGGCTCACATATGTTTTCTTTTTAACGTCTCAACGACCGACGGTTGTTATCCGTAACCTAAGTTGTTTATATGTATAGGAGCCTTATTTACATTTTTTCTGTTGGTATTTCTTTTTATACTCCATTTGTCGCGGAGGATTTTGGAACGATTTCCAGTTGCCGCGATTGTTAAGGCCGTGAGTCACACCACTTTGCCTCTCGACGACTCGAATGGACGCGTGAATACGGGCCCAAGTCGCGTCATCTTCTTTCATTGCTTGTTCGCTCATCAAAACTGATTGCAATAACCGACGGCTTGTCGCGTACGTTCGGCAGCTATCAGCCCGGCGTGGCTCACGGGGATAAATTTAGCGCGCAACGTTTGGCACGGAACCCGCTCTATTGTTCCCGTCACATTGTTCCCTATCGCGAATCGCCGCACGAACGCGGAGTTTCCTCGCGAGGCCAGAGGAGGGAAAAGAAGGATGCCACTTTCCTCGCACGTCGGGCGCGCCTAGAGACCCCGTAATCAGAGACTGGCCATAAGAGTTGGTCAAATTGCTGCGATCGTAACGATCGTAGAAGAGTGAGATAGCCTGCGTTTCTCTCTCACTCGCAGGACTTTGACGAACTCTTATGGCCAGTCTCTGATTACAGGGTCTCTAGGCGCGCCGCGAGCGCGTCTCGCGGACTCGGGAACGTCGGCGCTTAATTTCCGATTAATTTGCATGTGATACGATCTCCCGGAGACTAATTCATCGGGGACGGCCACGGCCTATGCATTATGCATACCGGTCTTGATTTATTTACCTTATTTGTTCACGTCCTAGACGCATTGCTCGCTTTTGTAGTTACATCACCATTTTTTTCGCCGATGTTACGTCCTCGCGTAATCCCCGGTATACAATGTATGCGTACGTAAGTAGCCAATGGGGCTGAATTGAAAGTCGGCGACCTTTCTAATTTATCTTGAATTAGTGCCAATTATCGTCAAATTTGTAATCGCCTTCGATCAACGCTTCATTTTATAGCGCGCATACGATTAAGC
This sequence comes from Vollenhovia emeryi, assembly GCF_000949405.1. NCBI lineage: Eukaryota > Metazoa > Arthropoda > Insecta > Hymenoptera > Formicidae > Vollenhovia > Vollenhovia emeryi. Next base: position 458,370 of record NW_011967210.1, on the reverse strand, counting down.
TCGTACGAGAGAACGCATATATTCAATTCAAGTAGAAGTAGCGAGGAAAGTGCCCCCTTTGAGCTATTCAATTACGTAACTGATACTTTTCGAATTGAGAGTCGGCGCGCCCACAGAAAAAATTTCCGGATTCAATGCTATTACACTTGAATGTATCATAAAGTAGGATCGATATAGCGCCAGTCGTATTTATTATAAAGAAAGGAATATTTTAATCTTGAATGAAAAATTCTAAAATAACTTGGTGCGTTGTAAGATGGAGGGACAATTTATTCTAAACGCAAGAATGCATAAAGCTACTCTTGTCTCAATATAGTAAGTCAATCTTTTTCAATTTGATATTGATTTTATTTTGATATTGTCTTATTTTTATACTAAATGAGATTGTGAGAAATATAAATGCGTAAAGAATATTTTTGTCTCGGTAACAGAAATCCTTTCTGAGGGTGCGATTGATCTTTAAACCAAGTATTCAATAACCGCGAGAACGCTCGGAGGAATTAAATTGAACGGTGAAAAATACAAATCGTCAAACGTCGAGCTGAATTGTATCGCGCCAATGACATCAAGTCCGACACAGTTAAACTGCGTCTTGGAAAAAAAAAGTATATATCCCGTTTAATGATACAGCCGGGAAGGCATTGTTTCCCGCGCGATACTTCTATTATTTCATCCACTTAATGACGAGTCACGGGGAAAACGGTGGAACGCGTAACGAACGTGCCGTGTCCGTTTCTTCCGCTAATTGCGAGAAGAAGAAACGAGCGCCGACGGATTGCGCAGGGCGCGACCCTTCGCCTGAGTTTTAAGTCCGGGGAGAGCACCTTAAATTATAGCGTCCCCGGCTGCGAGCGGCCGATTTAATGCACCTTGAAGTCATTAGCGCGATACGCCGATGAGTCTGAATCACGCGGCGACATATTTCGCGAGCAATTAAAGCTTATCCGCGTTCACGGGCGCCGCGCAGGAACGCGGCGGGAGGGGAAAAAATGTCGCCGACTCCGGCGATTATTCAACCGTGGCCGGCCTGGCGTGCGCATTGTCGACCGTACGGCAATTCTCGTGAAACACACCGAGCACACTAGCACGCCGTGATTACAAATTTGCTAACGTGGATTTATGACGAACCCTTGAACCCCGAGACGACGGGATATATACGCAAGATCAGCTGTTACGGAATTATGACATTCACAAGTTGCTTTTCCCCGCGCCGCTTTTCCGCGTCGCCATTGTCCATTGCTTGACCAGCGAGACGCTGCTCGTTGCGGCGAAGGCACGCTCTACCGTGTGCCGATGTAGAAATGTAAATTGATTTTTTTTTCTTGGCTATTTTAAAGACTACGCCTCATTAACTGCGTACGGCTCCCATTGGCCTTCCTATCCTCCACTTATTTTTATATTTTGAGAGGCAAAATGTATTGGATAAATTGACTTTGCTTTTCGAGGATAAATACAATATTTTATTCGCGATAAATGTCCGACCGTAATTTATCAGCTGTATGGAAAATGATCGCGAAATATTATAAGATATTCTAACGGCTGTATATAAACAGCGCGTGTATGGGTATCGTTAAAAATATGCGTACACCGAGACGCAAATTCCACGTACAGCTTTAAGAGCGTTATTTATGGCGAGGCGGTTTAATAGAGTTGCACACAACTCGCCGTATTGTTTTCTTTGTGAATTATGATCGTTGGGCGATTGTATATTATTCACCAGTAACGTATTTCATGAAGCCTTGGCGGCCTCGCCAATTGAGCGTCCTACACGCGCGCGAGTCCGTGCGCGGGCAGTCGTGACCGACTGAACCGTGACTGATCCTTGACGGGACGGTGACAGTGTCAACAGCCGTTGCAGCCTGCAATAACCCATTCGCGTTATTATTCTCTACGATTCTCTAATTATTCTCCGGCCCGAAAAGGATTTAGTAACCCGAAGATTCAACTCCCGTCGCTGGCTGTGAAGAGACGAGAGTATTATAATAGCGAATCCGATCGCTAGTGCGCACTGAGACTTGTTTATGGCCAATTCTTATATTTAAGGATCGTCTTAAAGACCTCTTGAAATATCTTTTACTAAAAAGAATGCTCTGTATGGCGTTTATACCGAGGGGAAAACCGCTGAGGTTCAGGCTCCAACCCTGGCTGAAGTAGTATTTTTCTTGGCAATAAATTTTTCTGTATTATCAAAAATTCCAGATGTGGTTCAAGAAAGCACTCCAGTTGTCTATTACTTTCGTTCGAACAAGGAAAGAGAGAAAGTCCGAATCGCTCACGTCTAATTTTTCGCGTTTGTACACACGTTGTTTCTATTTCTTTTACGTTTCGAGTGTCTCCCGAAACTAATTGCAAACGGTATGTTTATGGCGAGAAACACTGGGAAACATTTTAACGATCTCCAGGAAACAAAAGTATGAGAAATTGACTCGATTTATCAGAGGAACGTGTATAGTGCGGGTTCTGTTAAACAAGCGAGCCGTCCGTCGGAGCAAATCCATTTCCCTTTTTATTCATTTTATCAGCTGATACGCTCCGGTACAATGTAACGCGCGTCAAAAACGCTACTGCGTTAGATTCACTGCGGATAAACTAGAGGATGTCGAGCAAAGTGCACTAAATCATCGATAAAATCTGACACATCATATACCGTAACTTTACTACCGGCTACTAGTCTTCATTTTAGCTGCCTCTCTCTAGCGCGCATCTCTCTTCCGTTTCGCGCGGCAACGACGTTTGTTCCGTAGAGACGCGCGTTTGCAAAATGCGCGCGAGCCTTTTCCGGATTTTTTATTGCACAATAACGGTGCAACGCGCTCTCACCTGTCGGCGTTTCTACGCGATTTCTGCCCGAGACGTGGGCGGGCGAGTCGCCGCGGTGGTTTGCGCGCGGCCGTCCAGTTTCGGCCGTTCGCTCGCTCGCTCTCTTCGCTGGGCGTTTACGCCGTTACCGGCGGTACGGGGGAAAAAAGCGGCGGGCCGATGAGCCGAGTGAACCGTGACCGAAACGCGAAAACCACCGCGCGAAAAGCACCGCGGTTCTCCAATTCAGGCTGATACAATACAAAACACTTCCGCGAAACGCGCGCGTGCTGCGAAGGCCGCCACGTGGAAAGTTCGCGGAAAGCCGCGGAATCGCGATTATCTCGCTGGGCGGGCGCACTCGCGCGTTTCTATCGAGGAGGAAAGGCGGCAATGGTGTATCGGCCATCGGCTACCCGATCTAGAATGCCCGCGTAAACGCGAACCAGGAAATATAATTGTTGCATCTACGAGTCGCTTGAATCTTTTTTTTTAACCACTGGTTAACTTAATACTCCAAATAAACAGGGGATCGGCAAAATTCCGCATTTTTTTTTTTTATAAAACCTATGCCAGTGGTGAAAACTTTTAGAAAGCACTGCAAAAAAGTTTTGTTTCCCGCATAAACTAAAAATTAATACAACATTTAGTATCTCAGAAGTTCTCGTTTGAAGAATACGTGCTGATTTCAATAAAGCAATGTCTTTTAATCAAAAAACTTATTATATTGGTTTCTTTTTTAAATAGTGATTAATATCTACGGTTTAGTGTTTAAAACAAACACCTTTTTGTTCATAAAGACTATAAAAATGACTAATATTTATATAAATATATTTTAATTAAGCGTTAGTTATTTTTCTAATTTTTGCCGACTTATTCCATTGGATAAAGTCCGGGACGGCAAATAACTGGAATTTACCCATAGTTTTTCCACCCCCTGGATTTTTCCAGCCAACCCTGCAAATGAACGTGACGTCGCGTCGAACCGACAGACTCGGTGAGGAACCACAAGCGACCAGCCGCTAAAAATACGCGCTCGCATTTGTATTCAGAGAAGCGTTATCGTCAAATGATTAATCCAGCCGGCTCGCTGATGAGTCACGCTCGTTCTCGACGGAGAGAAAAAAAAACTTGCGTTACGCACTTTCGCCGTTTCATCGCGACACGCGCGCGGCATAATTGCAGCCCTAAGCCTCATTGTTATCCGCGGCCGGCGCAGAGCCGCGCACCGCGCAGCTCCTTTTTCACGCGATGGGACGCAACGCGCGTACGTAACGTGCTATTGCACTTCGATTACCCGTAAATTACGCGGCTCAATCGTTATCCCGAGTTTCCTGCAATCGTTTTCTCGCCTCGCCTCCGGTACTGGGAGTGTTTTTCCCCGCCGCGCGGCCGGGGTGGTGCGGGGAGGGGAGAAAAGAAATTAAAGTTCACGCTAACCGGACTTTCACTTTTCGCCGTTGTGCATACGACACGCTCGCGCGCGGGATAATTGCGCGAGGTGCGCAAAGTTGCATTGTTGCGGTACGGAGGCGTGCGCGCTCCGGTTTCCGCGTGCGGTTTCTTTATGACTCGCGCAGCCCGCGCGCTACCGAGCCCGTGATTCATATTTCTTATTTATTCGCCGCGCACCCCGATCGGAGTCGGTCCCATACGCGTGCACCGTGCAAGGTTCACGGAGGAAGTAGAGTGGAAAGCCCGCGCGCACTTCTCGTATTGGCGAATGCTAATCACGGTGATCTTTTTTTCTCCCCTTCCCCACCCGAAAGCCGCCACTGTGCGTCGCGAGCTCTCAGCGCCTGGGCGGTGAAATGCGCGGCGAGTGGGACTTTTGGAATTAAATTTTTGTGCCAGATGTTTGACACAGGTATGTCTCCATTTGAAATTGATCGGGAACACTTTATTTGGATCATCGTGTCTTTGGTTTTTTTTATCGCCGAAGCTGCAAATACTTGAAGTCACCGTTGTCCGTCCTCAGTCCTTCTTCTACGAGTCGCGAGAAACCGCAGGACTTCCGGGTCGTCTATGTATCAGAAGTGCTACTAGTTTGAAATTTGTATGCAGTCCCTCGGACTTGTGGCGCGGCTTGTTTTCGCTTCGCACGCTTTATGCGCGAGAAACTCGCAAAAAGAAAAAAAAACGGGAGAGTTTCAAGGGGCGACACGCTCTTCTGGGCCGGAAAACGAAATGCTCGTCGGTTCGCTCGTGTTTCTTTTGTCCGCTCGTCGATGAGTGAAAGACGAGGAAGAAAGAAGAGGCACGTAGGGATGTCAACGAAGGGGGGAAAGAGAGCGAGGAAGGGAAAAAGTAATTTATTTATTATTTCGAGGCATTATACACCTGCGTGTACGAACGTAAAAATTATTCCTAAAAAGCGGGAGGGAAACGCACTTCTCTTTGAAGGGAACGCGGGATTGAAACGTGCGCGTACCGCCGTATGACCCGACAAGAAAATAAAAATTTTTAAAACAAGCGACGAAGACGGAGCGAAATCCACTTTCAAACGCAGCCCGTGCCCGCGATCGATATCGATCTAATTGATTTCGATCGACAGTCATTGTCGATCCATTGCTGTGCACAATTCGCGGTGGAAATGCGTTGCATGCTATTCGTTGAAAGTCCAATCGAAAGGTCAATCGCAGCCGAGCGCGACGTTAAACGGGTGCCGAAAAGTGTGCATAATACGTTGTAATTGATCGTGGCGTTCCCGCGCGCGTGCAGCTGCGTAGAATTTTCATGTAACTATGAGCTTAATGGGGCGAAACGTTATTAACAAATTGCCGCGCGTTTCACTCGCGTTATCGGCCCGTAATATCGAGAAGTTAAAATCTAAAACTGCGGCGATTTACATCGGCGATATAACACGAATTATTATTATTATTATTATTGCGCGCTCGACATTGAATCGTCGCCGATAAATTATAGCCGTATCAATAAGGCGTTACGAAGCGACTGTGACGGGTGCGTGCGATTGAAGGGAGAGAAGACGCGGATAATGACGGCGAAGTCTACGCTAATGCACTCGAGATAACGAGGCGTGCGAAGGCAGCGGATATTTCTTTTCGGCCGATCACAAAAGCGCGAGGTCCTCCGGGCCAAAGGACAGACAGCTGGCGATCAACGCGGGAATTGAAGACGGACATTCGGGGCGGTTCTATGCCGGACAAGCGGATAATTAGGATAATTAGGAGTCCCGACGGTGCACGGCCGCGGCCGCACTTACGTAAGAATCAGTGCGCGAAGCGCCGCTGTTCCATTCAGTCGGTCGGACCGGCCGGCGCCATGCTCGTTCTTCGCTCGCTCTCTTTCTCTCTCTCCCTCCCTCTTTCTCACCCTCTCTCCCCGTCCCGATTCCTCTCCGCCTCGTTCTCCGCGTTACTTTCACCTTTGACCTTCGGGGAGCCACGTTCTTAACCCGCGAGTACGTGCGCGGTTTCCTTCTAACGCGAATACGCGCCGTCGGGTGATTGAGCGCCGTCACGTCTTCCCTCCCGGTTGAAAGTTATAATTAAATATGATAATCTTAATTAAGCGGCGCATGCACGCGGATTTTTCGTCGCTTCGCTCCGAACTGTTGATTCACGATTCGCGATTCAGAACGCATGATTCAATAGGCAGCTAGAAAATTTGTGTTTTCTCGTTTGAAAAAATGCCGGTTATAATTTTTGTGTCAAATGTTTAACACATTTATGTGTTAATGTAACATATTGCTCTCGTGTTGATTGACCTCAAGTGTAAAATTATTAAAATAACTGAAAAGTAATGTTAAAACAACACAATGTGTACTTATTTTTTAATCTTACGCAATACATATGCTCTCTATTATTAGTAACAAGATTTATCTGTTAAAGTTTACAGAATAAAATGTTGATTTTATTCTATATAACATAAGTGAGAGTGATTTTGAACTATCGTAAAAATTACATTTCTTTCATTCATTTTGTCATTAAAAATATGTTAATTTTACACAAAATTCACTTTGAATTATTTTGAGATTTGCATTTATTTTGTGTTAAAGTATTAACAAAGTGTGATCATTTAACATATCCATATTATGTTAAATTAACACAAAAATTTGTGTGGACCGTTTGGGACATGTTGTGACATCTGTTAAATTTAACACAATTTTTTCAACTGTGTACTAATTGACTTTTCACTTGTCTTTTTCGTTCCTTCGAAGTGTACGCAGCTCAAAAAAATCATGGCAGTGGCACGTACCTGCTTAAACAAATCGTCTATTAACACTTCAGTCCACGAGCGGTACTTTCACTGTCGACCGACCTTGAATATCTAACTCTTCTGGCATCGCGCGTCTTTATCTTTAGAAAAGTGAAAGTGCAACGCACGAGGCATCTCCGTTTTTTTTCCTCTCGTTTCGGACGTCGTGAATATTTTATGTGTATTTCAGGAATCAATAGAGTGACGCTCGTGTCATTTTCAATTTATGCAAGATCTTAACGGGCGAGTTTGATGGGTTTACCTTTGACCTATCGTATCCACGCTTTTGATCTCTCGAAATGGCACGCGTCGTTCTCGTAGGAACTACTTCGGCACGTATTGTCATTAACGTCTCTTGTGCGATTTCGACATTCTCGTAGACAGTTATGACATTTCTATAGCTATTACATCTATGCGCGGCGCCGGGATCTGATAAAGAGTATAATAATGCGTTTCAATTACAAAAGTTTGCAGTCACGTGTCTCGTAGGTACTGAAGATAAATTATTGTCTGGTTAGTTGCACAAATTTCTTATTGGAAAATATATTTCGCAATTACTCGAGGCAGAGATAAGAGTCCGCGAAGTAAAAGCGCCGGATGTCGTAACTTTTATATATTTTAACTAACAAGAATATTCTTCATGTCGCCAGCAGTTAATTAACAACTTCAGTGCTTTTATTGGCCATATCTGGCATTTTTAATAATACAGAAAATTTATTGCGAAAAATATTACCTCAGCCATGTGAAGCTGGACTTCCCTACTCTCTAGGCGAGCGTCTCAACCAAATTGTACCACTGAGGCATGTGGTAATATTTGTCGCAATAACAGTATAAAGATGGTATCTTAGAGTCTATTTTTCGACTTTTAAACTGTACACAGAACCGTCGATTTTTAAGTATTCCCTTCCCCCTTTTCCCAATCACGTGGGAGCGCCATATTTGAGGTGAGTGGTGTATAATCAACGAACAAGAATATTCGTCATGTCGCCAGCATTAATTAACAATGTCAGTGTTTCTATTGACCGTATCTGACATTTTTAATAATGCAGACATTTTATTGCGAATAACATGACCTCAGCCGAAATATTACCCAGGCTGAAATAATATTTTTCGCAATAAATTGTCTGTATTATTAAAAGTGCCAGATACGGTCAATAAAAACATTCAAGTTTTTATATATTTTATCGCTGGATTTGGACGAAAGCTCTTTTCCATCTTGATCGATTCATGCATTTACATTTCGAAACGTGGTTACTGACGATTTTCAGTCGAGACGCCGTGCAACGAGATTTTTCAAAGTTCAACTTTTACGCGATCTTTTAAAATAAAAGGATCACAGCGTGTAACGTGAAACATTGCTCGCCGGGTCCTTCGCGCAATCATACTTTACTGTTTCGTTATAATTGCATAAACATTGGTGACACAAGATGGCGCGACGCGATAATATGCGCTATCTATTACTTTATTTACTGTAAAGAATTATCAAGAATTATCGCTGGAAACCACTATCGCAAAGATATTAAAAATAATCTTTCCGTCGGCCCTGGCATATAAATGCTCATGAATCATACATATGTCGTGTCGGGAGTCGTGCGCATCACACCACTTTCGCAAAACTAACTTGCCCCCGCTGTTAAGATCGATATCTACAAACAGAGGCTGTTAAATAATCGTCATTGTTCAACACTCGATACGCGGAACGCGGCGCGCGATGCGAATATTAAGTTCGCGCCATGCGAGCGAGAGGGCAAATAAAGCGGAACTAGTAACATGCGCGGCTATAATTGAACACACACTGCCGGTGTCGTTCTATGCATTCGAACTAACGTTTGAGGAATGCGGATAAGAGTAAATAAAACTGAATGCAATTAAGAGCGTGCCGTAAAAAAAAAATTCACATTTCATAATTGCATTGTATATCTTCAGAAATGTACAGAAAAGCATCATGGAAAAAGAAGTTTATCTATAAAAAATAGCGGAAATATTTTTACGTTTCTAGAGATGTATTTTTTTTAATAACTGTTTGTATCGTAAATTTTAAACTGTATCAATCCAGAACTGAAGTCCATATCTTCACGAACGAACGAGCAATTTTTCCAAGTCTGTTAACATTCAGCTGCAATAAGACACGCGATAAAACGCGAGGCATCTGAAAGCAAAATACGGTGTTTTTATTTCCTTTCGGAAAATAAAAATTATTAATAAAATATAAAACTTTCAAAACGGCGAAGTGATTCTTTCGTAAAAGGAAAAGTGCGAGATGTACACTTTTATCCCATAATATGCCGTTACTGTTTCGTGCACGAAAGTAATTTGGTTCAAGTTCAAGTGGCGCCGCTTTATATCTCGGGATAGGCTTAATAATAGACTCGTGTTTTTATCGGCTTCACGTTTCGTCAGCAAAACGAATGAATGAATGCATTGACCGCGCGTGTCGCGCGACGTACGTAAAGTTGAAATTCGCGGAATCGCACGCTCGTCGCTGAATAATCGAGAGCGCAGTTTACGCCGCGCTTTTTCGGGACGGGTTAGTCTATTATAGTGATTCATCGACGACGGTGGTGGAGGAAACGCCGCTCGTAACCATACGTCGTCGGCTTCGTAAGGATCGCAACATCCACGAAGAAAATCCAACCGGTTTATTTTTTCTCTTACCGATATAGGCGGTACTTCCTCTCGCCATAGGCGCTACGGAACGCACACAGTCAAAAGTCTGTGCTAGAAGCGTACACGGCGCTTTAAACAGGCGTTATCTATTTCCGGGGGGAAACTTTCAGACCGATCTCTTTCGCTCTTGCTTTAATTTTAATGAAAACATTAATCTATGCGCATTATATCTATTTCCACGTACATGTAGAATTCGTGTAAGGAAGTTTTTTTAAATTTAATTGTTAGAAGTCAAATTTATGAAGATTCAAAGCAAACCGCATTAAAGAGGCCAATAATTATTGTAATATATTAAAATATGCCGCTAATCTATGCGGAATATTCATCAGAGTCTCGAAAGCTTAGAAAACCAATTAATTAGACTGTTACAATTCAAACTGAAACGATTATAAATGATGATAGTTTCTTGCAATTGTAATTTCTCTTTTCGAAACTTGATATCACCTTAATACGTTTAACTGCAAGCTAAATAAATACAAATTGATTAATGAGTCTTCAACGTTTGCAATCACAGGTCCGGTTTCACCGACGTTGTTTAACTTTAAGCTTAATTCGTTCCTTGTCTCTTTCCAGCTGTCACTTCAGAAAAGAGACAAACGTGATTTAAACGAAGATTAAAGTTAAGCGACGTTCGGTGAAACCGGGCCATAAACGTTCCTCGCTCAGAGCGGCTCCCCGAGCCTGGAGCGTGACTTCGCTGAGAGCGTCAAAAATAGACAATATCCTTCTGTAAAATGCGCAAATCGACGTGATTAGATACGCGATGTATCCCTGCCGGTGTGTGTGTGTGTGTATGCGTGCAGCGCGAAGATTTATGCATACTCGTAATCACAAGTACGCGCGCACGCGTGAACGATAAAATAGGCGTGCGTGTGCGTGCGAACGATTACCGGCGATCGTGCGCTTACGATAAACACACACTTTAACGCGCGGAGGCTACGTGGGAATAATTACGGAGACGGAGAAGTAGTGTGCGGATGTGCGTGTGTGTATGTGTGTGTGTGTGCGCTGCGCGCTCACATACTGACAAATGAAACAAACAAATTCGCTCTGGCACGTATGCGCACGTGCTGGTGGAAATTTCCAGACTCTCGTGAATCCTCCCGCGTGCGATCTCACGCTCGGAAAAACGTCGGATTTTTTTTCTGCATACGTCATCGAGCGCGTAACTGATAATTAGTCGGGTATGCCGTCTCCGACGAGTGGGAGAAAGTTGCGATTTCTTGTCGTTTGTCGCATTGCTCGTCGTTTATTGGCGATAGACAGCTTCGTTGTGGCATGGACAGCAGAATCCGAGCAAGGTGATAAACTTGCGAGGAGCGGACAATACATCGATTATACGCTAACAATGTTCGCGACCGAGTCGATTGTTTGTAAAATGCTCTTCATATTGTAACCAATTTATTTCACGTACAGAACGAGAAAGTTTCTCAACTCGCAGCTAAGAACCGGAAGGCTAGGAATCTGGTTCTCTTTCACGGGGGGATAAACCTATAATAAAATGTAATAATACGCAGGGCCGGTTTAAAAGCTTAATGAGTATTGCGCTGCCGCTCGTTTTCGATTTTTCTGCAATATTTCGCTCCAAGTCCCGTTTTCATTGTCTTCTACATTAAAGTACAAAAGGGACAATTACTATCGTCGAAGTCGCTGATCTCTGATCCCTAATATAATAAAATATCGATAATCACGTCTGTATCGATTACGCGACATAAAGAGGAGTCGAAGCTCAGTTGATCTACGATAATACACTCTGATAATAGCCGCACGTTCTAAAATGTTAAATATTGCACGTAGCAAAGTGATCATTGCTCATAAATAAAACGAGGTGTGGGAAATATGTTATTCTATTATTAATGTCTACGATTAATGCAATTAAATGACGCAAAACTCTGCGCAGTTGTGCAATTTTAATAGATTTATTTATGAAGTGATCTTTAAGGTATTTATAAATCTTGGCGCTCTGACGTCGGCTCGCCTCGTTGATATGTTTGATCGGCTGTTTATCGCCAACGTGGTTTTTTTTTCTTGTACGCGTCACGTCTCGTTCAAGTGATTTTTTAAGCCAGGCTACATGTGATTGTTGTACTCTCGTACTTTACGTGACTTATCGTATCATCAGCCCGCAACATTGCGCAAATGTTGAAAAAGATCATTAACATATGAATACTCACTGCTTCTGATGGTCGCATAATAATACTCCGAGATTTTCCACGCGTACGATTGTCGCTCCAGCATTTACCTAGTTTCCAATTCGGGATGCGATTCCGCTGGAAAATTTCGTCCTTTAATTCTTAACGTACGTCGAGGCAGACTTTACGATGCTCTCGAGATACACGTCGTATTCGCGTTAATTCAAAGCGCTTCGGAAACGTGTAAAGTTGGCGCCACATAAATAATGCTTTCTTCTCCCCCCTTGAGATGTCTCGTGCGATGAATCAGTGCGACCTACTCGAACATGACTTCTAGGAGCGCTCGACAAGTAGTAGTCGCTCGACAATAATAGTAATTGCAGTCGCCAGAGAAGCTACACGTGATTCCGGGAAATAGGATGCACGAGGCGGTTCGTCGATGCCCCTTCGTGCGCATCAATCTTTGTGAAAGGCCGTATCGAATTAGCCAACGGCATAATGAATGAATCGCTCCACTGTGATATTCGTATTTCTCAGACACGCGTGTCTCGACGATTTATTCTTAATAGCGAAATATGTCGTATCAGAATCGAACCAGCTCTTTGGTAAAAACATTTCTTACCTAACCGTAAGCGATTTTCTCTCGCGTCCTTAATTTTTCCAAGCTAATGCGTGTAAAACGGACACAGTTTGGGACGTAACGCACTGCATACACGTTCGACGGCAATTTATAAATGTTTTTTGACTCAATCTGGTTTAAAAATAATGATATCAGCTCGAGTAAGGACTCAGTAAAGATTCCTGCAAAGGAACGATCACATTTCTTAACCGGAACAATAAAAACCTTTTACTTTGAATGGCTCGAAAGATTACAAATGACGTCTTATGTTCGCTTTTTCAGTTATCGTGATTTATCATTCGTTAAGAGATTTATCGTTCTATAAATCTAAGATTTACGGTTATCACCTTATCTTTATTTTCGCTGTCGAAGTAATTAAGGAAAATACTGTCTACACGGCCGGGGGAAAAGATCTGGGTTAAATAAAAAAGACCTTTTGTGGAACGTATTGTTGCAATCTCGCAGCTGAAGTGGCATCACTCCAGATACGGTTTTATCTGACGCTATTTTCTATTCTCTATTATCTATCGACTGCGCTGAGTGAGAAGAGATAAGGACTTATAAATGAGATCTTATTGAGATTTTTTTATATGCCCGTGCTATATATCCATTTTAGTGCGTTGAACCGCGTTATCATTTTTGCCTGATAAAAATACTTGTCCGTTATTTTAATTGTGATGATAATCTCGAGATTGTATTTCTGTACCATTGCATTTCACGTAGAACATTGCGTACGGCTTCAATTGACGTGACTTCCAGAGATCTTGATTAATTTCAATTAATCCTCAAGTCGACAATGATTACTTAGTTTTTGAAAAGAAAAACCCCCTTCAACTTTGTACAATCTATATGAATATTACCAGCCAGTGTGGAAAATGATATTCGCGTATAGAGTGATATTGTGAAATCAATAACATATCTCGATTGTTGTATTGTATCGAGCAAACATTTCAATTGGATAATCGGCCAGTCACGACAGCGCGAATATCGGTGTGCGTTGCGCGAGAAATGTTTGAAAATCAAAGTGAAAGTCAAGTTAAAGCGCGTCGCACGTATAATTGTGGAACTTTGAGCACTTTCGAACGTTCCCAAAGTTCATCTGCCACTTGCATAAGTGACTGTCGCAACGCGGCTGCCTTCCGTTTTCTAGGCAAACGACGCATTGTTCGAGGGCCCCATTGAAACGAACGACGATGCCCGCGGCGACATTCCGTCGCCGCCGCCGCCGGTCTGTTCGACACGCTATCTCGCCGGCGCGATGACGTCGCGAAATAGTCGGTTATCATCCGCGCCGCCATTTCAAGCATCAAATTACTCGCACGAGAACGCTCGGTTCACCCGATAACGGCGTCCATCACTTGCGGTGTCGCGCGCGCGCGAACGACTGCGACTTCGGAGCTGCTGTACCTAACCGAGGCCCTTCCTTTCTGATTACAGAATGCCGGCTCGAACAAGGCGAAGGAACCTCCGTCATCCCCGACGACGAGCACCACGAATGGTGGCACCGCCGGCGGCAACAACGTCGGCAACGGACACGCGCCTCTGAAACGCAGCTACACCTCCCTGATGACCACATTAATCGAACAACATCGAAAACTGGACCGCAGCGTCAGCGAGCCGACGTCGCGCTACAAGACGGAGCTCTGCCGGCCATACGAGGAGAGCGGCTCGTGCAAGTACGGCGATAAATGCCAGTTCGCGCACGGTTTTACCGAGTTGCGCAACCTGGCGCGCCATCCCAAGTACAAGACCGAGCTGTGCCGCACCTTCCACACGATCGGCTTCTGCCCGTACGGCCCGCGCTGCCACTTCATCCACAACTTCGAGGAAGCGCGTATACACAACCAGAGGGTGAGCGCCCAGCTCGGCTCATTGCAGCCCAACCTAGTGAGCTTGAATCCGTTGATGAACGCGGCAGCGGCCGCCGCTGCGGTGGCATCCGCGACCGGCAACGGTACCGCCGTGACCAACAGCGCCACTGCCAATAATGTTAGCGTCAACGTCAGCCTGCTCGAGCAGCTCGCGGCGTCGTCGCACGTGGCTGCGGCCGCCGCGGCCGCAGCCACCACGTCGAGCCTCATGCGAACCAACTCGCTAAGTCTGGGCAGCAGCACCGCTACCAGCGCGAACGGCTTCAATCAGCCGCCGTTGCTGCGAACATCGTCGCTGAGCCTGGCCACGAGTCATCATCACGCGGTCCATCATCATCATCAGGTGAACGTCGTCAACTCGGTGATCGGGGCGACGAAGCCAAAACCGCTCAATCTTAGTCCGACGTTCTCGCTCGGCAGTTCTGCTGATTCGGTCTCGCCATCGTCTAGCCTCAGTCAGTCGCCGACGAACTCCATGGCGAGCTTCTTCAGCGACGACTGCAGCCAGCAAGCGGTCTCGTGCACGAATCTGCAGACGACGCCGTTCAGTTTCGGCCAGGACTTCAGTCTGCTCGCCTGCTCGAGACAGAGCCCGAGCCCGCGTAACAACGGCGTGTGCAGTCCGCTCGCCTCCGACGAGGTAACACCCAGAACCCCCTCCCCGCTGTCACCTAACACCGAGTCCAGGCTGCCGGTCTTTAACAGGATCAGCAGCACCCTGGACAGTTTCGACAACCTCAAGATCTAGAGCGGTCGCCGGCGCGAACCGTGAAGAAGAGAGACGCGAATTCTCGGCGAGTTTCGCGCTCGGGGATAGAAAAGAATGGAAGCTTTCATGTGGATCGACTTGAGTCTTGGGGGCGGTAGCTTCTCCACGGCGGAATTCACGTCTTTTTTTCGTTTCTTACGCGCGCGCGCGCGTAGAGCGGTACCGCCGCTCGCCGTGATGCGGTTTACCCTTGTCCGTCATGGACCGTTTTCCTCAAAAGAAAAAAAAACATTTTAGGCACACGTCAGGTTTCATTACCCTTGATCTAGCATACCTTCCTCTTTTTTTATATATTATTATAACTATAATCTTCATATAATATCATCGTACTATTGTAATATATTACTATATTACTACATATATTATATTATCATATAATTATTGCTGCATATTTATCATCTTGTATTCTTTCTTTTTCTTCTTTCTCATATTCTATCGTTAGACGCGAGTGACTTTTTAGCAGAAAAGTAAGATTAACCCGGAAGTCTCAGTACGCTCGTTCAAGCCCGAAAATGAAAATGGTTGGAGGACGGTACGGGGGAGAGAGAGAGAGAGGAGGGAGAGGGATCCGTGGACGGATCGGTGGGTGACAGAGGATACCAAGCGTAAATTTATTCCGAAACGTGACTTTCCTCCGAGCAAGTTGTTCATTGATCTCACTTGGTGGATTCTCATTACACCTTCCGGTCCTCGCGAATCCGCTGTCCGCGTCCGCCGCCTCCTCCCGTTGGATTGTCGAGCTACGGATACAGGCGCCACTAGATCCGGGGCAGGTAAAATGTTGCAATATCCATATACGATTACGTTTTGTCGAGTTTCTTCTCCGGAGGTGGAAGGGTGGGGAAAGTTGTCTCGAGAGTGAAAGGCATGGCGAGAATAAGCGAGCGAGCGAAAGAACGAGACAGACAGAGCGAATGGAAGAGGGAGTTTGTGACAGAGTGAATGAGTAATTGCGAGAGAGAGAGATAGAGAGATATGTGTGTGTTCGTATGTGTGTACGAGATGCCAATTAACACACTGCAAATAGCGTCGTTTGCCGCAAAAAAATGTTATAAAATTACATTGCCTAATCGGGCACGGTTTATCGTGACTTTTATCGCAGTCGTTCTCGTTGCTCCCGAAATGTGGAAATATTTAGCAAGCGGGCGACACCGATCGCCGGATCGGTGAATTCATGACAATATGTTTCCAGTTCCACTTGTTTTATGTTCGCATTACGCGAGAACGTCTCGGCACGGTTGCTGTATTATTAAACATCAAACGCGCGTGCGATTAAGCGCGATTCTGTTTTAAAGCGAGCACCGTATCCTTGCTAGAACAAAAGGTTTTGTTCCTGATGATTTTCATAAACGGACTGTAAAGCAGAGACTGTAGAATAATTTTAGGATCTTCTTCTTTCTTTCCTTTTATTTTATCAGCCGTGTAAGAGAAGAAAAATCCAACTAACAGCTAGCAAGTAGTTAGATTTTTTTTCTCTTTAGTAAACACACGAAAAGTTCACATAACGACGCCGTTTCCAGTGTGATAGTGATTGTGTCCGAACGCGCTAGTGAGTGCCTTTTGTAAACTTCAATTGTCTTCCATATTACAATGACTAGGCTACACGGTACGAAAGATGGGAGAGAATGATGATACTGGGAGAAAGAGAGAGAGTATGTGAGTGAGTGGGTGAGAAAGAGAAAGTTGATAAGAGTGTGTTGTGTTTGAATAAAATAAGTGTATGAAAAAAATTGTGTATGAAAAAATAAGTAGAGATATATTTTTGTGTATATATTTTATAAGATATATACATGATACACATGAAAGTTCACACACATATATATATATATATATACACACACACATATACATACACACACCGAGAAAGAAAAAGATACATTTCGCGTGATCTAATTGTTCGGAACGATCATGTCGGTTCCCGAAACTGGCGTTCCCCTCTTCTTCTCGGAAGAAAACGCTTCTTTCTCGTCGCGAGGCTTGTTGACTTCTGCCTTTCATTTTTTACATACACATGTATATGTTACATATTTAACGATATACTATGTTGCACCCATAATCGCGACGAGGAGAGAGAGAGAGACTCGCTTCGGCGCGAACGACAGAGCTATATGGTGATGCCGATTTATCTCGTATGTATTGCCCCTTCCCGACAAAAAAATGTGATAACTGTAATACTACGTTTAAAAAATAACTATTTCATATAGAAGTATCTACTATTATAAAAATATATGCTGTAATAGTAAAAATGCAAAGAAGGAAAATGTGAGAGAGAAGAATGAGCGAGAAACGATTAAATGGATGAATGAACGAATGAGAGAAAGAGAAAGAAAACAGCGTGAGAGGCGGAAGTCGGAACACTCGCGCGGGCCGTGTGATTTCTCGGAGGGACATTTTTGACATTTGTGACATTTTCGTTCGAGATACAGGCCTAAAATCGCGGAAGTCCGTCGCCCGCGAATCTCGACGGGAAAACGCCGAGCCCGCGTAGCTTCGACGTGAATTAATAATTACAAAACAAATATACACAAGCGCCTACAAACTCTGACGTGGTTTTCGAAAATCGATATCATTCTGTATATAAGCGCTGAACTCTTTCTTATGCTTTCACAAGAAATGTTTTCGTTAATTTATACTTGGATGCAACTTTGTTATTATAGATTTACTTTATTATTATATTATTATTATTAATATAATTCTTTTTATTATTATTAATTATTAACTAATTATTATAATTGCTCTATTATATTATTATTATTCATAGATAATTACTTCATAATCCTCTTGCCCCTAGCAACGAACTACGTAGAGGTAGCTTCTGTTCATTGCCTCTTTTATTTTCATCTCTTCTCTTTTCTCTTCTCCAAAAAAAGTAAACGCGAGTGCTTTCTATCCCGCTGCAAAACGCACCAGCCGATCGTCATCGACACGCGAGCGCGGTATCGACGACGTTCTTAATGTATTGCTTTCATTTTGTCACATTATTATTATTATATTCATCATTATTATTTTTATCGGTATGCCTGATCTATGTAGGTATATCTATTCTATTTAGGAGCAATCATTTCCCTCTTATCAGTCGACCCCTATATTTCGTATCGCCGTCGTCGCGGAACCTAAAAAGCTCGTACTCTATTTATAATTAATTGTATATAGTTCGCACTATATGTAGAACTTCCAAATTATTAGCGATACATGCGTTTTGCGACGATTCGTGTTATTGACACTTTAACCGATAGTGATGGGTATTTTGGACTTTCATTCTGATTTTCAAGCCGACGCCCATTATCTTCCACTGCCGCTCGCGGTTTTGATCGCGCGAAATTAAGGTATACTCTGCCTCAGGAACCAATTGTATCGCAAAACAATATGATGGATACTTTTCTAATTATGTTATTGGAATCGTAATTTTTCTGAGTACCACCGAGATTTTCGTTGCAATTTTCTTCTGTTTCAAATGATTTTATTTGTAATTAATGTTAAGTTTATTTTTAAAACATGCATTTTATTATTTAAAAAAATTTTACGAGGACTTTAATATCAACCTTCGAAGGAGGCGCGACCTTATCGCGCTACCATGGCCGTTTCACAAGCAAGACGTTCACGCGTTTAAATTGCGCACGGCAATGTCGAGACACGAGCGGCAATAGAAGGATAGGTGC
Source organism: Vollenhovia emeryi (assembly GCF_000949405.1). NCBI lineage: Eukaryota > Metazoa > Arthropoda > Insecta > Hymenoptera > Formicidae > Vollenhovia > Vollenhovia emeryi. The sequence continues at coordinate 439,636 of NW_011967210.1, read as the reverse complement.
GACAATGCGAAAATCACAACCAAATTTCACTATTGCTTTACTGGAACTAAACGGAAACATTCTGTGATTGATGGTGTTGTGGGTTACAGTTGCACATTTTCTCTCGTTCGAATACGAAAAAAATACAGGAAGTATATGGAATTCAATTTATTAAAAGTATTTTTATGCAGAGCGCGTGCAAATGTCTTTATTTAGACACAGGCGCAACTCTGCTAAACATTTATTTTTAACCATTTATCATATTTATAATAATAAAATCAACTTAAGAAAGATGGAAAAAATAAGGAAAGAAACAAATTTAGCTTCATAGTCTGAACCGAAACGATTACATTAATTGCACAGCAAGTTTCTTTACTCGGGGGAAAATGCAATTAAAAACACTACTAAAATAACACCTTCAATCCTCACCAGTTGTGCCAGTCGTGCAATTAGAAATCGGGGACGGAAATAGAGAGAGAGAGAGAGAGAGAGAAAGAGAGAGAGTGAGACGAGGACAGACTGAGACAGACGCGGAGAGTGAAAGTCTCTCCTTACGCAGAGACGAGTTACTAGACGCTCAGGCCTCGTAAAATGACCGGAGGGATCGGAGAAAAGTGCAGAGTAACTTTTTGTCAGTTAGTCTTTTAGACAAATTTACGAATATTCGACGTTGTCCGTCGCGAGACGTGTACGTTTCGCGATCGACATTGTTGCCGGGCGCACACAGGAGCGACGACGGCGTTCTGATCAAAGCACAGCGGCTGGACGCATCAGTTAGAGTCGCGAAATGCATCTTGAGACGCAAACCCCCCCACGTTCGATTCTAGTTGCCGAACGAAAAACTCGCTCATCTCTCGAATCTTTTTTCACTTGCCTTTCAGATGTTAGCTGGATCTGCAAGATGCTTTTGTTTTTACAGAATTGAATGCATGCAAATATTTTGTTTCTTCGTTTTCGCAGAACCGCCAAAAACAGAAACATTTTTGTTTGAGACAGGATTACCGAACATTTTACGTTTTTCTCTAATGAGATTTATTTTCAATGTTTTGTTTTATATTTAAATTATTACAGGTTAAATGTATTATTTTCAAATTCACATTATTTCCCGAGTTCGGTGTCTCTTATCCTTCATGTGCTTGGCTTGTGAAATAAGATTGTCGCTTAACGCGCGGAAGATAGAGCCAAATTTTCAGCTTATTTTCGTTTGGAAAAAAAGTCGTCTCCTTACAGATTGCATAAATTTTTATTTATCTTAGGTTTACAGAATATTACGACGGTTGATTTATTGATAATTCAAATTTTGTTTTAATCAAATCAATTAAACGCGAAACGTATACTCAACTTGCGCGAATTTTTGTTAAGTGAGTCGACGTATTAGCCCCTTGGTTGCTGGATATACATTCACATTCAACTTGGAATCAAAGAGTTCCACAATAAAAGCGAATACATGATGTTAGCAATAAATAGTCAGTTGCCGTTTTTCTCGTAATGGATTTGTGAGAGCATTATTTTAGTTTAGCTACTAGAGAAATAAACTTGCACAGTCGTATCTGTGCATTTCCATTTCGTTTATTGCGTTAATAAATATTGTAAAAGCCGTTTCGTGTATCGCAACTGAAGGGCTAATTACGCTCGAGCTCAGACGCATCGGACTCTACATTGCATCCAGTCAGCCTCGCGTTTATTCTCCTATAGACTTGACCTGCATATCAAATATCAAATACTTTTCTGCGTATAAATATATCTAAGGATAAATAATTAAAATAACAAATAATCTACCTTACGTGTATGTCTCTTTTTTAATTTAATATATTTATTTTTTCAATCAAGTATTTATATATTTATACACAATATTTTATACTGCGCTCTTCACAGATTAGATACACGCTATATGTAATCGCGCGTTACGATGTAATGTGAAACAGGTCGATCTCTTGGCTCTCAGAGGAAACCGATATATCCCGCCTGTGCACACACACACGCGTACACATGCACACGGTGTGCATATGTATATGTATATATCGTCAACGTATGTACAAATACACATGCATACGCAACGTACACAACATATGCGCGACAGACATCCCGCGTACGTTTTCGCGGCCCGTTTCTTCCTTTGTAACGCTTCCGAGTCCCTTTTCCGATTTCCTTTCGTCGGCCAGCGTAATTCGTTTTCCCGGCCGAACAATATATCCGCCGGGAGGCACGGCGAGAGCGAAAAAACAGAGAGAAAAGCGAAAGCTTTTCGCGTATACTTAACGCCTCAAATGTGATACACGGCCAATTATCCTCGCGCGCGGGAGAGAGAGGTAGTCCTCTCGCGCGCAAGATACTCAGCTGTGAAAAGAAAAGTGTCTTCGGTGATACATACTAAATATATATTATAGATTTGTGTGACAATCGAAATGAAACAACGGGAGCCAATTGATAGGCTGGCAAAAGTCGCTCGAGTCTCGCTCATGCGGAGAGTCCCCGCGGTTCTCCAGCCTACTTCCCCAATTTATCGCGATCGCCGATTTTTTTTCTCCCCCTTTTTTAAAAACTTCATTTCAACGGCTTCGTTTGTCGGAGCCGTTGCACTCGTTTGACTTCACGTGTTCCCCCGTGACGGGAAATTGATTTTAGATGGACAAGCGAAATTTTTGACAAAATCAAGGACGATTGGCGATCGTTGAAAGCTCTGGGAACGATAGGATAGAGTCGCCTCTAAATGGGTATTCTCGAGCGGCTTCGGTCTACTCCACAATGGGACCATATAACCAATGATGACCGTGAAATGCGTTTAGATTTTCGTTGTCAGAGGACTCGCGGGCTTATAAAAAGAATTGTGACGGAGAGAGGGACCGAAGTGCTGTTCGTTTCGAAGAGGGATTTCGTAGAAAAAAAAAGGAGAGGGTGGCGTGTGTCGATTTCTTTGATTTGGATTTTTTTTATTTTGTTCTCTTTCGATTTTCCCACTTCAACACCCTCAGCCGATCGTTCTCTCTCCCCGATAATATGTTTTTTCTTTTGTTTCGTTATGCAAAATAACAGACTCGGTATACGCGGAGTATACGGAGTCGAAGTCTCATGTAACACACGAAAACGTAAATTGTAGTTTGATAAGTATTGCCAACACTGTCTATTTAATACATTTTATTATTACAAAATAACAGGTCGGCGTTGTTATTTCGACTTTCTCCAATCCACACGAGCAACAGGTACGTTCAACACGATACGCGATATTCTTCATCGTGGCAAGGAAATTGTATTATTAATTATATAAGGCAACAAGGCCAATGATAAACGAGCAACTAAATGTCAAAACCAATTTCAATATTAATTTATAACTTTTATTTTTTAATTTATAAATATTAACTTAGAGCGTAATTTTAATTTATGATTTTCAGTCAATACTGAAAAAAATTAGACTTTAACATACTTTATTATACCTTATAAATACCGTTTTCAAAATGAACTCGATATTTATGATACAAGATATAAAAGCTTTTATTTTCGGATTATATGAGGCTTACAAGAGTCGCAGAATAATTATTAATTATTGGTATAACATGTCCTTCAGTGTTTTTTTTTTTCTGAACTACTCTGTATAATATCATCTCTGTGCTTACGCTGCAGTGTACTTTATAATCAGCTTTTCAGCAGATGGTGCGTAGCAACTTGTAATTACCAATGAATCTTCTTGTACTATTGATAAACGATTTATGGAAATGCTGGGTGATACCGCTCACCGCGCTACTTTTTTGCCGTCACATCGAACTACGCTTCAGACTTGCAATCGAGTCAGGACACGAGGTAAGTTTAAATGGACAACAGTCCCGCCAAGCAGCATATTCCACATTTTCCATTTTGTTTACATCCCAACTTTTTTGCGTGAGATTAATTGAATGCCGTCTTATCTCACAATTTTTTAACAATCAATTTTTTATAAAATTTAAGACAAATCATTGATAAGATTTCGCTACTTGCATTCCCGACACACGAAAATAATGTACGAGTTTAAATTTTACTTAAACTATATTGATATTTGTTTCTTCAGTGTCCTCTTGACCGTATCTGGCATTTTTTATAATACAGAAAATTTATTGCAAAAAATATCACCAATTCGACCGCTGACAAGTGTTGTGAGTGTATTATTTTTCGCAATAAATTTTCTGCATTATTAAAAATGCCAGATATGATCCAGAAAACACTGAAGTTGTTAATTACCGCTGGCGACGTTGCAGAATATTCTTATTTCTTGATATTTGTCTCTTGCAAAGGAGTTTCCGATTATATTGATGCCAGATAATTATTTTAGAATTCTTTTTACATTCTAAGACCAGAATCCACAACATAAATACCTGTCTGCTCGAAAGATGACGGTTGTATACAATTCCTGTGACAGACAAGTAGTAATAGGAGCCAACAACGGAATATTGGCCCGATTATTAACTATGATATCGAAGAGAGGACGATTCGTCATATTAGCACCCCATGGCGTGCCGATCACTTCGACATTGATTGGCTTCCGATTGATTTATCTATTATCCCGTACTAACCTCCACGTCATTGCGAGCCGTAGACTACGTCAGCTCATTTTCTCATTCTCGAACAGAACGACGTCACAAGGTCAATCAGCGTAGCTTCCTAGCTCGCGACTCGCTAAACAGCCGCCTGACGCAAGTCCACCGACTGCGAAACGTCTAGCAATATACGCGCCAACAATATGCGCATCCAAATGAGCGCGATGATACACAAATCATCGTTAAAATCGGCCGGCGAGTCAATCGTTTGCGGGATCGCTTTTATATTCATGCCATCTCGTCGATCATTCATTAGAGCTTCTTTATTGCTACTCCGCTTGGGCAATAATGTCCGAATTAATTTAACGAGATTGTTGAACCTCGTTAGGAATAAGCTAATTGCCAAGCTACATGAATGGAAAACCGTCCTCTTTCTCACGACAATGTATCTTGTTCTATATTGCGTGCTTTCCGAAAGTGTTGTAGATACGTAATGCATCTTTTCTGAACAACCTGAAAAGGTACAACATATTCCCCTTTCATTTCTAAGTTTAATACAGCGAGACATAACGCTATTAATTCGGATCGCTCTCGTCGAGAGCGAGGTATCTCGTGCGGGTCTCGCGATAAGATTGCAAGTGAAATGGAAGTCGGAGGAAAGCGACGCGACCGGTCGTGCCACGGGCTTTTGTAATGGACGGCATTCCGCGCGCGTACGTTTTTTCGTCGACAGCGCGAACAGTGGCTGATGTAGAGCCGAGAAACGTCACGCCTTACGTCAAGCTGCTTTTACGAATCTTTATGCACAGCGTAGTAACTGAATTCGATCGGTGACAAGTAGGCAAGGCTGCACTCTCGTTGCAGCCAGCGTTTATTCGCATTCCATCTTTTCCCCCTTTTCCGTCTCTCGCGCGCACCTTTCTCTCCCTTCGAAACGCGAGCAACATAAATTTATTATAATTAAAATTACGTACAGATACGTGGCGCGGATACATTACTTTTGTTCATTATATCGCGATTGTATAAATAATTAAAAATAAAAAAGATCGTGCGTTTGAATTCACGCTAAAATACTTAACTGTTCTCAACACGGCCCTTCATCGCGAGAGTTCAAATTTAATCCGTCCTAAATGATTTACAGCATCATTTGACATTAATGCTATTAATGAACTAAGTTCGTTCGCATTTATTACGCTCATTTTACTCGGAGCATAATTGGACGAACAGCAGCGGAACGCATAGGATATTCGTGATATATTCGTATGCGTTATTTTATATTATACATATGCAATTATATTTCTGTAATTACACGTTATGCCTTAGGAGCATTCTTAATTTCGTTCCATCTGTTTGTATCCTCGACGATAATTATATTGATTAACATACAATGTCATTGGCTGCTAACCCAATAGTTAATTAGCACCGCTATATTTGCGTGTCTGTAAATTCGGTTTTGCTGGAAAAAAAAACGCAACGCCACGCGATGCAACCGTTCGCAGATGAGTCAAGCGTCGTTATTATACATAACTCAGCTGAACGTAAACCGCGCCGCGAGTTATCACGTCAGTGATTATAACCAACGATGTGTTATCCTCGATCGTATCGGGTCTTTGCTCGCCGGCCCTGACCGTTCCGGTCTCGTTGCTCCTGCCGCCGACGATTATGCAGAAAAAGACCTAATTTGCGAGTTTATCACCCGGTGGTACTTAACTAATTTAAGACTGTCTTAATCAATCCCGCGCACACACTTGTTTCCGCGCGTAATTACAATGGAACGCAGCGAACGCGAAAACTAGATGAAATCTACGGAGAACTGTCGTGTAAAAGTTTCTAAAAGTTTCTTGGTAGAGCGCGCTTTCATATCAAATTTTATATCAATTTATAAATCAACGCCAGCATATACGTAGAGGAAAGTCCCCTATTATCTAACAATGAATTTTCCACCAAACAGATTTCACCTCAAATAAATTCGTGGCGGAGGCAACAGCTGATACTCGTTAATTTAACAGAAACCCCGCTATCTCAGATTAGAAACTTGTCTCGCAATAAGAGACTTTAACTATAAATTCGTTGTTGAAAAGGGATTTTCGTAGATTCTAAAAATAATGTAAATTCGAGGAGCTACACAGTTTAGAAACAAAAGATCGAACGAGAGCAGCGTGCGATCGGGGCGGCAAGAATCCGAGTGCGGATTACACGTGTGTCATTATATTTAGGCGCCGATGCCAGCTGGAAGGATCGTGCGAAACGGTACTCGAGAAGTTTCTGACATGTCGCGCGCGAGAGTCACGTTCCAAGGCTTGCTGGTACGGTTTGCACATCCGGTTGCATTTAACGTGGGCGCGGTGCTCGGCCACGCCACGCGGTGCATTAGCGTATAACGAATCTGAATGCGTTAGGTTGATTTCTATTAGCGGTTCCGTTTCTAAATCTAATTAGCATCTAAATAGCGACGGTTACGACGCTACGTTGCCTCGAAATTGATTCGCCGGATTTAACGATCTAGATCTGGAAATCAACGGAGTCTCGCGGGAACTTTTAATTAAATCCCGTACTTCCGAGACAAAAAAGAAAGATAAGTTTTGAGGCAAACTGGATTAAACGGACGAAATGTACGGCGCTGAATTGTCGTTTGATAAGAATTCCGAAAATATGTGACGAAGAATTATGGGATACGCCAGAAGATTCGTATCTTATACTGGATAATATCCTTAATTACAGTAGGCGATTATTTTTCCTAATGATTTCCTAATCAATTTTTAATATTTCAAGTCATTTTAGATTAAGCTCTGTTAAACGCTGGTTTAAAAAATTATCAAAGTTAAGTGAAGAGAGAAGTTATTATCCTCTCGATTCTGGAACTCAACTTATCAAAAAAAATCCCTTTGCTCTCATCCCCTGTCCCCTCGTTCGTGTCTCCTGCGCAGGTTGTCGACCTCTCCAGCGTCCGATTGTCGACATTCAAGAAGTGGACAGCGAGCAAGATTGGTGAGGACGAGCGTGCAACGGACGAAAAAAAAAAGTTTGTTGCGCGTCTTCCTTTCTCCTGCTCCTCATCCCGAATGGTGTCTTCGCAGCTCATTCAGATAGTATCTGAGATTAGCGGAGCGGCCGGTACTGTAATACAATTTGGTCACCCATCGCGATCTCGCGAGTTCGGTTATAGACGCGTTCGATCTACCTCCCCTCTTGCAATTTGCAATCGAAAGCACTAGATTTTCGGACTCCGCAAACGCGGCGATTCGTCCCGCTACGAAAGAGCACGACACTTGGATCGCTGCGGGCATTGCGTTGGTTGAAATCCCCTGCGGTTTCCGTTACTGCGTTACTCCCGGCTCTTTATCACGGCTGTGTTCCAAAGGCCATTAACCTCCTCCATCGCTCTTTTTCCTCGTGCTCCTCTTCTCGGGCTTCTGCCCCGGCCGTCCGCCGTCGCCGTTTCTTCTTCCTCTTCTTCGGCCCGCGTCCCTTCTTACCCTTCGCGGCCCTTCGTCTAAGGCCGGCGCTGTTTTCCCCCGCGTTTCTCTCTATGCCCAGCCGTCTCTTCTCTTATCTCGTTCTCCCCCTCGTCCATCCCGCGAGTCCGTGATGCGTGGCCACTTGGTCGCTTGGTTACTTGGTTACTCGGTTACAGACTGCGGCGGTATCGCCGGGGAAAAAAAGAATAGAAGGAAAAAACCTCAGGCCGCTCGCGGTGCGTTCGCGTGCGGTGCTAGGACGTTTCGGTCCCGTACGGGAGGTATTGAAATTCGGAGTGGGAGAGGAAGAGAAATTGAATAATAACTTAAAGTCAATGTAATTTCAGCGCGGTACCGCTCGGTATTAAATAATAATTCTCGTCGTCGCGCAAAGCTCAAACAATCTTGTGTAATACCTGTTGCAACATCTATTATATAAACCGTGCGCCTCGTGCGAGAGGCACGGCGCGTATTAACTTTTGAAGCGAGATGCCAATGATTTACGAGACCATCTTCATTTTTTCGCACTTACGCGAATGGCGTTTTTCTCAATAAATGACCTCGTTAAAGGATCTCCCGGTTTCTCCGGCTCTTTTTACCCTTTTCGCATTTCTGATTGCCCAAAGTTAATGGAAGACGCACACGTACGCGCGTTTTTTTTACGGCATAAAGTTAATAAGAATTTATAATTACGCCGTGCCGCGGGGCCGGCGAGGTCGGCGTAAGAAACCGATTGCCGTCACCGTAGGAATCGCCCGTGGAGTAATAGTACCTTGTTTTTACTGTCCGTAAAACCGCCGGGAACAGGTAATAAATTTACTCCCGCTTTCGGTATGTCCGGTTTCCGAAATGGAGACCGACCCACCGCGGCATTTAATCGATACTGCAAATTTTTGCAGACGCGTAATTCTCGAGCTCGCGTCAAAGGGATTACGAGCATCTCTCGGTATAAAGGGTATAATCAGAGAGACAGCTGTATTATTGCGGAAGCTTCAATTCGGGAGTCCGAAATTAACATTTCGGTACCAAGGCCCCGGTTTCACCGACGTCTCTTTCCAATTGTTACTTCAGAAAGAGACGAGCCTGAATGAAACTAAGATTAAAGTTAACCGACGTTCGGTGAAACCGCGACCAAGGGTTATTTCATTTTATTATATGCGCGCCGTAATTTTTCCAAGTTCCCGGAGTCGCGTCGGAGTCTCTCGGCCTATGAAGCGCGAATCCTCGCACGAGTCCTCCCGCGTTGGGAAGCGCGTTGTTAAATTAGGATTGCCCGTATACGGCGTGCAATTGCACCCTCGAGAATTACACGCCGCATTACGCGGCGCGGCGAGTGACGGTTACGTGTCATAAACTACCGTTAATTTAAAAGGAACTGGTGAGTTCGAATTCGAGTAATTTCCACGAGAGGCCAATTTCATACGGCGAACAAAACGTCCGCCGTGTAGCAACACGACGCGAGGCGGATTTTGCGGCGCAGTCTATGCGCGGTCTTTTAACGTCCGGGTGTGCGCGCCTCGCCTTAACGGCGGAATTACATAAACCGCGTATCTTGATTGTCCGGACACGATTCGAATTACCCGAGCTAATGATAACGGCCGTATCGGTACCAGAAACTGCATCCTTTTTCTCTTTTTTCAAAGCGCGCCGACGGTTTTACGCTCTCACTGCGCGTCGGTTTTAATCGCCGCTCGATAGCGAGCTTTTCTACGCCACGCGGTAAAAGATTACGGAGCTTCCCGCGCTTTGTCACGCCATACGTACAATTCTCCGGCTTGCTCACTTGCTAAAGCTGGAAACACACGAAGAAACTTAAGTAGTGAGACTTGACAATTTCGACCAGTCGGAAGTTTCAGCGTTGCTTAAGTTTCAAAATGGCTGCTTACGCTCTTGACTCTCATTTTTCTCAAGTCTCAAGGCCCGAACACACGAAGAAACTTAAGCAGTAAAACTTAGGACTTAAGGGAAATGACCAACGACTGTCGAGAACGTAAGCAGCAGGACTATTCGGCATTCTGGGTAATTAGCCAACATAAGTAAATCAACGAGGTTGCAAAATCTCGTAGCAGATAATTATACCTATCGATGAATTATATCATTGGTGGTGTAATTTGTAACGTTCAAGATAAATATTTCAGCATCGGCGTTTGAACAATGACTAGTAATTTCGAACGCGCGTTTACGAGTGGGTGGAATTACTAGATATTATTTCACGCTTCAATGAATTAAAGCGTCGGCCGCGTACCTTCAATATTGCTTTTGATACTTTCTTTGTCTTTAATCTCGTGTTTAGACTGCGCGCTTGTAAAATTAAGATTAATAATCGCGCGGCGCTCGCCGTCACATAAATACTCGCTAGTGTCATTCGTCATTTGATAGTATTTACAGCGAGACGTGAATAATCCGTTCTCACTCGCGCGATAACTAATTACGATATGTAATCTCGATCGTTTCGAAGTTATCTGCTTGGATTTTTCTATGTGGAAAATTCCCGGTGCCAATGCACGATTAAGACAATTGGACGCAAAACCAAACTGATGTACGGAATTGTAATTGCTGTATATCGGTGTTCACATTCTAAGAAAAATATGTGTATCTTCGCGAAAAAAACGTTCATTTCTTTACCTAACAGTTTCTTCTATCATGTCTTGTTACATTTCTCCGCATTTAAAATGAAATAAGAGTAAATTGGAAAAGGTACAATACGATAGTTTAGAACCACAATGCATAATATTGTAGAATAAAGTCGAGGGATCTTTTTTATAGATAACTAGGTAATAAAAAAATTGTTTCGAGCAACAAATCCTCTTTTCTCGCGCCACTCGGTTCGGTCATAGCAGAGAGAGGCTGTCGGGAGGAAGTCGATATAAAACTTACCCGATTAGAGACGCTGATAAACGCGTCGCGTTTCCATGCGGAGATGACTCGAGCGAGTCGGCGAACGCGAATCGAAATATCGAGAGCGTACATCGATCGTGTGTGCTCCTCTCTTTCAGGTTGACAAGCACAACGAAAAGTGTGCGCGCGAGCGTCGTCACATGTGGGCAAACAGACAGAGCAAACGTTCGGACGTGTGTGCTCGCCGGAGTACGGACGGCGATGCGAGAGCGGGCAGTCGGTTATTTCAATATTACGTCACGGGATGAACGAGTGATTTGTATTTGTATGAAAATTACAACGAGACACTCGATACTCCCAGATGCACATGCAAATGAGAATGGACATCTGCGATAGGCAAACAGTAGCGCGCGTTGCCGCCGCTGGCGGAGGATGTCGAACGTTATCGAGACATTTCGCGCCAACTTTGTAACGTCGTGATAAATGCAGCGCCTTGATCTCTTGTGTCTCGACGAGGTTGCGTTCGAATAGATCGGCGCCAAAATGTACATTAAAAGAAAAAAAACTGCACCCCTATTGCAACTCGGAGAGCTGGAAATTAGGCTCTCCGGTGGGTCTAAACAGAAAGATCTGTCTCTTTCGAAATATCAGCAGCGCAATGAAAGACCGACAAGATTAGCGCTAATGTCCCCGACGCTGATGTCAATGTCGATTACGATCGTCGTAACCGATCGATGTTGCTCCGCGCGGCATTTCGCGGAGCATTCGCGCTCCCGGTTGACAATATATGGAACGCATATACGAGAGTATGGGAAAGAAAAATCTCCCTGGCTGCTCGCGACGGACGGGCTCATGTGCGCCGTCGACCGAACTGGTTGCGCGGAGTTTTTTGGCCTGCTCGAAAAATAGATAAAAATGTGCGAATAAACGCCGGTCGCGGCTCAGGGACAACCGGTTGCCATCTTGCTTTCTTATATAAGTCCCTCCTTGGTCTTAAAGACGTTCCATCGCCGTGCACTCGCTAACATTTGACTCGCCTTCGCCTCTCTCGCTCTCTTCTCTCCCTATTTCTCCTTCTCCCCCATATTCCCGCTTCTCCTTTCTTTCTCTTTCTCTCCGTCTTCTCTCTCGCTCTCTCTCAACCTCTCTCCGTCTTTCTCCCCGTCCACTATAATCGTCCCTTTCGCACTTGTGCGTCTGCAGTCTTTCTCGTGCACGTTTTCCTCCTTCAACCTCCGCCTTTCTTTCCGTCTCTCCGCGTTCGCTGTTTCACTTCTTGACGCCAGTATCTCCTCCCTTTCTGCCATCTCCTCGCTCCTCCAGATCCCTCGACTCAGTCACATTTTCAAACATACTCATCTCACCGTGCGCCTCCGTCAGGGCCGGACAGTGTTGCGCAAACCGGGCTAGATTGAACTTACCGGTGCGAAAATGAGCTTCTCACTTTTTACGTTCGACGTACACTTCAAGTATATTAGCAGTCACTTCCGTATTTCACTTAATAACTACCGTAACTAAAGCTATTAGACTGTACAACACATAGACGAGATGGTTCTCTTATCTGATATACGTTGCAACAGTTTTATATTACCAAGTTTCGAAATCCGTCTCAAAGACTACCCGCAGAACGTGGCCGAGGAAACTCAAACTAAATTACTTGAGTAACGCC
>NW_011967210.1:372647-425139 GCF_000949405.1 Vollenhovia emeryi | reverse complement strand
CACAATGAGGCTAATTGTGAAACGCCAAAGTAAATCGCGACGCTAACGACGCTGTACTTTAGGGAAAACGAAGTAGCGACGTGTACGATGAAATCGGAGCAAGCTGTAAAGACTCGAAGTGAGACCTTCAACGATGCTGTAGTTATCTCTCAGTGGAGTCTTTTTCTTTTAAATAAATGATTAAGTCGAGCGAAGTCGGGAAACAATCTGGCGTCGTCAATTATTCCGACTGTGTTCCGTCTTTATCTCATCTACACAAATCACCGAGTTTCCGGCTGTATGCATGTACCACCACAGGTTTCTATAGAAGCTGCGTCAACTGCAGCCTGAAACTCATCGATGTAGAGATGGGAATAACGATTGTGAAAATGTGAATTCTAGTGCAACTGAGGCCCAGGCATTCATGAATAAAACTGTACACCAATGCCTGCTAATGCCCAGTGGGCATCACGTGATTTTATCATCTTGTTTTATCTTGTTTTATCTTTATTAATGCCTGTCGTTCGGGGACCAATTTGCACATTACGCAACCGAGATCTGCGGCCATTCGCGGATTCCCGAGTAACGCCGTCTCTCACAGGGACCAAATCATAGATCTTAGCGCGATTAAGACGCGTCAAGGTAAATTACACTGTTTAGCGCGTACAGGCCGCTCGTCGACAATATTTTTCGACGTTCTAGGTTACGAGGTAAGTTACCGCAGTTAGCAACACTTGATTCCACGGTGCAAGGTTACGGTAGACGGACTCTATCTCCTGTTTGAAGACGCAACCGTATATACGGTGGGACCTTTAAAAAAGCGACGCCGCGGAGAGTCGCGACTGTCTGCGTATAGAACCAGCATATTTATTACAGAATATACTTCGAGTTTACAGTTTGATATGCGAAACTGTTAATGCGTAATGTTCTACAAAACTGCAAAAATTGGAGCGCAATTTTATCTGCAACATACTCTTCTCTGGGTCGCAACACAAGAGTAGTTACTTTACATGACTCCTGCATTGCATAATCACCTTCGAGCATTTCATTCAACATTACATAAGTCGAATGTATAAATAGTGCTAACGGTAAAAGCTACATTATTTGTTTGCTGCCCGATTTCCTCACTTCTTTATTAACTGGGCGAACTTATCTAAGAAGTAACTTCTCTATCTCCCTTCATGTTATAACACTGGAAAGAGTGTTAGTTAATTTATTAAGTTATACGATAAAGCCTTGCGCAAGCTGCGTTAGTACCGAATCAGAAACAAGTTTGCGCAACATTTTGTGCCACGTTTATTAATGAGACCGCGAGTATCATAGGCAAGTATCGCGCAGTTATCGTAGGTTAAAATGTTACAAAATCAACAGATCCGAGGGTTTTATCTCGGCTTGTGCGAGTCAAGTTTGTTCACGTGCGTGTCGTAAACGGGGCGTGTTTTAAAGAGCACCTAAAAAAACAAGTCTAACTTTGTTTTAGCCAATACTTTCACTTGCGCAAAGGATGAGAAAAAAATATGGGAATGCTCCGAGATAACAGTATCACGGTGTATATAAGCCACCGTGTACGTGGGCCTCGGCTCTCCGCTCGTGTGCGTCGCTCGCAAGAAAACGGGAAGACGACGAGGACGATGGACGGGCGGCCCGCGTGAAAGAAGAGGATACGTGCGTGCGAGCGATGGCGGTGGAAGAGGTGGAAGAAAAGGGAAGGCGGAAAGCGGGAGAAGAAGAAGAAAGGGAAAAGATCGACCAAGGCAAAGACGGGGCTCTCTATCGCTGCACACCGGGTGCAACGGAATCGCGCGACCCTCGGCCGCGGGGAAAAAACGGCGAGCTTATCACAGCGGTGCGTCGTAAAGAGCGTCGGCGAAGAGAAAGAAAGCTCGCGCGCGATTGCAAAATGTCATCGTTCGGTTTCGTCTCACTCTTTGCCATAAGATTTCTTTCCGATAACATCCAATATTCCGCACTCGACGCGCGTGCGACGTGTACGATGCAGCTCGTGAATCTCCACGAGTTGATTTCTGTTCAAGTTGAGTGCTTTCGCGATCTGCCAGTGCATTGTGAGATGAAAAATATCAATTTAATCGGAGAAATAAAATTATGGAAATTGTAATATTTCCTTAGACGCCGTGACTCTTGACTTCGACTGATGATTCAAGTTCTAAGATTTTCAATTTCGGAAACTACTAAAAAAAATAATCGATTCCTCTAAAAAGTTTTTCTTTCAACGCGCGCACTGCATTCGTTAATTCGATAACGCTAAGTGAATGGCGATGACGGAAATACTTAGGCAATATGGAGCTATTAAGTGCCATGGAATCTTATCGCGTTCTATCTCAAATTAATTGCACCTGCGCACAATCAAAGGAGCGTAACAGTTTCGTTTACAGATATTATTTATCGTAACAGGAAATACGTGTAGAGATGCACCGCGGCGCATAATTAACGCGTTAATCGCGCTTAATTATTTGACTTTGTAAACAGTCGGTCAGCGCAATCTAATTTATAATCCGTAGTAGAATAGAATAGAGAACAGAACTTTTTCCGACTAGTTAATTTAATTAAAATGTCTCGCGACCACGGGCCGTAAAGGCGTAGCTATAACGCGCCATATAATTGCGAGGCATAACATAACGGATCCTCCTTAAACTAGCCAGTAAATCTAACGAAAAGCCATTAAGAGATTCCACTGATCGCGAAGGACATGGCTTTCTGGAAAACGTGGGAAAATGCATAACGCGGCGATTAAGGTAGTTATTTCGTAAATTCATTTATGTGAGAATTGTTCCAAATTTTTACAGTTTATTCTTTACATTAACACATGCAAAGTAAGACTAATTAAATTAAAATTGACCGTCTCAAAGTTCTAAAGAAAATGTTAAAGTTTACTGTTACACGAAATATTACGTGATGGCACATTTTATTATTTTTAAGTTTAACGGTGAGATTCGTATGAGAAACAAATATGTTATAAAGTGAAATAGAACGAATAACTGGAAAAAACATCAAAATTATTGACCGTTCCGTTTCAACATCATAAACAGTTAAAACTGAAAAATGGGAACAATTATGCAGTAGACATGAGTGTAGTGTAAGAGGGCAACAGCGCCTCAAACTATAATCTTTTGAATCTATTTTACATGATGTCTTAATCGTAAGTGTATTCTTTAGAACAATATTGCATTAAGATACATCATTGTAATAATTGAGTGCTGGTTCCTGTCCGGAAGAAAGTTTTGAGCATTAGTGTCGCGAAACAACTACCTCAAATGTCCGATATGTGCTACACGTCACACGTACAAGACGTAAAAAAAAACTTTAATATTATACATTTAACGTCAATCGAGATATTTGTAATAAATTGTAATAAAGAACTGGCGTTTGCGTTTTTCGCGTGAAATCTTTGTCCTTTATTCGCGGTTTCAGGTCTTGCTGCCCGTAATATGCAGCACTTTCCAGTAGAGCATTAAATATTTTCGCGACTTTCAAGATTAATTGAAACGAGATGATAAATAACGGCGCGTCGCGATGCCGCGCATAAATCGCCCGATGCAGCGATATATTTCCCTCGTCGCAAGAGTCGCCGGGAAAATTCGCGATAATATATACATCTACGTCAGCAAAGCGAAAATTAGCATTTGTCGTACCAAGGAAACACTAATCTGAAGAAATTGATTATTTTTCAAGGTGAAAACTTTATAATATCAATCGTCAGTCAAAGTCGAGAGTCGCGGCGATTAATAAAATATTACATATGCTTCACGTAATTGCATTTCTTCGATTAAATTTATACGTTCCACTTTTCATCTCTTATAATGACCTCTTCTGAAAGATCGCGGCGACAGTTGTAGACGTTTAAAAATAAATCTTACAAAAATATAATTGGAGGAACATCGAATATTAACGGACACCAGAAAACTGAGGGAAATTTATTGTAAAAAATATCACCTCGGCGAGAGAATCTATTCTACTTTCCGCAAGAAATTTCTTCCAGTTCTGGATAATATTGCTTGTCTATTGTTTAATCACCGGCGAAGAAAATATCACGCGTGTATATAAAATATCATTTTTATTGGATTGGTCTACGCGCGTTATGTGCCGCTGCAGCTGTAGGCATTGTCAGAATATCAAGTTTTCTGTGACTGAAGAAGCACCGCTACCTCGGTACGTTCTGGAGACCAAGCGCTCCTTGAGAACAAGGCTGCTGCCATTTAACGCGCGAGGGAGCGATGCACTCGACAAGGACGGCCTCATGTTTTCATAAACTCTATTAATGAAACGCACGCGAGTGAAATATTCCCTCCCTCCCTCCCTCTCGCGCGTCTCTCCCTTTCCGCCGCGGTTCGTCAGCGCGTCGTTATTGAGAGAACAAGGGACACGTTCGTCGAATTCGCGCGCTATTTCCAGCGAACGGTCTCGGAACAATACGCCCGTTTTCTTGCGCCGCTCGCGTTGGAACCGCGCACAAGTGCGCTACTTAGCGGGTCGCGATACATATCCCTCCCGACGATAAATTAACCCGGGGGGCCCGCGCGCGTCCCGGACGGGCAGAAACGGTTATTTTAATTTCATTTAATTCGTCATACATATTTCGACACTTTCGTCAAGGAGAAATCGACCCACATTTATCAGACGCCGCAGACGAAATTGTAATTCGGGATTCGCCCGTGAACGTGCTTTACCGAGACAAAGGATGCGCGCGTTAGGGACACGGGGAAAAGTCCCCCGACGACGAGATAGTCTTCTAATATGAGACAGCAGGTTTTCAACCTCCCAAGTTCAGTAACAAGTCTCTTTTCACGATTATCACACGATCTAACAATGAATTTTTTATTAAACAGATTTCACTCCAGGAGCAACAAATTTATGGTGGAATCCACAGACGACGCCTATTAACGTAGAAACCACGCTATCTCTTATTAGGAGCCTATTTCATAATAAGGGACTTTCCTCTAAGGCCTGTCAAGTCCGTATCAGACTACGGAGTGAGATTGGGATTAGATTGAAATTTGACCAATCACAGTAAAGTTTATTAATCTCAAGTTTAGTAACTTTCACTCCAATTGGTCAAATTTCAATCTAATCTCAATCTCAATCCGTAGTCTGATACGGGCTTCAGGCCTGTTCTACAATACGTCGTATGTCGGGACGTGGCCGATCGTCCAATGAGAAAATTTCTTTTTCTTTTTTTTTTTAAAGACCATCGGCTACGTCCCAACGTATTGTATAACAGGCCTAATGATTCCGATTTTGTAACGACTCCCGTTAATGAGAATCGCCAGCTCGCGGAATGCCACGACAGCGGCTGACTCGCTCTTTATCGCGGACGGAATAAATACGTTGCTGAGGTCGCCGGTCGTTTCGAGCGACAGCAATGTAGGCGTGTTAGATTGCCGGTTGTTTTGGCGTAGATAAATACGCTCGCCGGTACGAGTGCGTCGTACGCGAGCGTACTACCGATTTCCCAATAGCGCCTTAACCTTTGCCTCAGCGTGCATTTTAATGCAGCTAGCTGATACATCGACAGGCGATACTTGGTAAACAGTCCGTGCTGTTAAAGCTGATCCCACAATCGGCGCACAGGCGCTACGGTTACGTAAAGCGTGAGGCAGACAGAACTCGCATAAATAATAATAAATCGATAACGTTGTGCAACCAAAAGACGGATATCAAAATTGATACTCATGCTCGCTAAATCTCGATGCGATAAGCGGCTTTGCTTGGCTACATGACGTGATAACGCTGCATGAAGAGCTCTCTCGTCAAGCGATTATAAAGATACGGCGTCTGACGAAAATAAAACTGACAATTTTTCTTAACCACGCGCGCGTTAATTTACCCGATAGTTATTCGTGTACAATAGCAACCGGGCGATTTTATGTTAATCGCCAGTCAATGTCGATTAACGACACGTCGTAGGGAACAGGCCGTCCCGCCGCCATGCTGGTCCGCGTTTGCATTCCGCTTAATTATAATAACAATAGTGCTAAGTTGACTAAAATAAGAGTGACAATAAGACTCGTGTCGACTTCATCGGCTCACTTCGCTGGCGGCATAATAACGAGATAATGAGGCTTACCATATTAAACAACGCGCGATAAGGCACACGGGCGATAAGACAAGAGTGAAAGAAGTGATAAGAGTGAATCTTTCGAACGGGTTCGCTCTGGGACAGTCGCGACCGTAAACTGTATCCTGCTGGCAGACCGAAGATGGCAAAGTAAAGTTTCTTAACCGCAATGTATTACCTCGACTTAATTAAAACTTCTTCGAGATTATAAAAGGAATGTACGTGGATATCGAGAAAAAATATGTTGCATTCCGCGAGTTTTATCGTCGTTCATTTAAATATATCGTAAGTGATAACGGGAACAAAAATTTGTCAGCCGTATACACAACGATATATTTTTATGGAAAAAATTAATTCCTAACACTTGATCTTATAAGAGCGTAGACTTATTCTTCAACTTGTTTTATCGAGCTCGTCCCGTAATGTTAATCTATGCATAAGATGTAAAAGAATAGAACTTGGCGATATTTCTTGATTAAATACAATCTTAGAAATCTCTTTAATTTGCCAGTAATAGAAAACAATAGTCAAGCTTTTGGGTCGACATTGACCGGCCAGTGTTTTAATACGGAAAATTTATTGCGAAAAATATTACCTCAGGCAGGGTTTGAACCTGGACCTCCCTTCTCTCTAGGCGGGCGTCTCATTCGACGAGAAAAGGCTTGATTATTGTTATCTATTACTGGCAACTTAAAGAAATTTCTATGATTATATTTAATTACGAAATATCGCCAAGATTCTTTTACATATCTTATGCATAGATTAACATTATCGGACAAAATTGATAAAACAAGTTGAAGAATAAATTTACGTTCTTATAAGATCGCGCGTTAAAAATTAATTTATTGCGAAAAATATTATCTCAGCCAGGGTTTGAACCTGGACCTCTCCCTTCTCTTTAGGCGGGCGTCTCGTCGAATTGGTGAGGTACAGGTTCAAACCCTGGCTGAGGTAATATTTTTCGCAATAAACTTTCTGTATTAAAACACTGGCCGGTTAACGTCGACAAAAAGCTTGATTATTGTTAAATATAATCTTAATTAATGTTGCACCGGTTGCTAATTATGTACAGTTAAATATGTAAACAGCTTATTTTTTATTATTAACACATGCCGACTGATTTTTCGGGTCAAAACTATGTAAATCCTTAATTACATGTTACGAAAGACTTTTACGTAACTCCAAATCCATTGCCGTGCAGTTCCGAATTAAAATGTAAGCGAAATATATAATAAATGTAAGCGAGAATTCATCGTATTATAAGATCCTGGAATGTCCTTTGTATCTCGGGTCTGCTCATTATACGAGCGCAGGTGTAACCGGACCGAACGGTGGTGTGTACAGCTGTAATCGTTAATAGCGATGAAATGTGACAAATTAAATTGGAAGGAGTGTCTACGACGAAAATTGTTTTATCTAGTCTTGTCGTTTTCAGAAATAAGATTGTATGTACATCTGAAAGTGAGAGCGCGGACGCTTTATTTGCTAAGCGTTATTCTCTATTCTCTGTTACCCACAAAAGGTTAGTAACAGAGGGTGACATGAGCAAAATGGTTGCAAACACTTTTCTTTAAAGAGTTTAGGAACGCGTATTCGGAGACTCAACCATGATTTTCCCTCGAACGTAAACTCGTGGAAATTTTCATTGACAAATATTGAATTCGTTAATGAAATTTTTCGCCTTTCACGAGTTTATCCGAGAAATCGAAAACGCTCCAAATTTTTTCGAGTAAAATGTTCCTCGCAGAAAAAGATTTTGGAACGTAATCTAAATGTGCGTTTCTAAATTAATTACAAAAAAAGTGTCGCGACTATTCTGTCCATCACTGTACAATTTCCTAAAAACTGTCTAATTGTAAGACCTGCGAAGTTTGTCGAGAAAAGGAATTCTAAAGTAAGAAACCGCAAGAACAAAATGCAATAGTAATTCTTGCAAAGATAAAAATCCCCATAAAGATACTTATAGCCGCAAATAATTTTCAATCTTCGATCGAGAATCAAATTTGTTTTTCAGTTATTCGTGTTAACATTTCATGAATTTGAGACGTGAATTTCGAGAAAATTAATGCAACACGATGATTCTTTGATATCATGTGCGCGATCTTTCGTCACTCGCTGTTGCAGGCGTTGCAAAGCTAAATTTACGACGTCAAATTTGCTCCAGGAAATTGTAACGACGCGTCTTACGGTCCATTCCGAATAATAAGTCTAAGCCGATCGCGTGATTAATGTAAAATAAGCCGACGTTTATTGTGTCTGAGTAGAACTCGAACTCCAAGTGTCGATTGGAAAACGAGCTAGCGTGTCCACGTACTAATTAAGCCTAATTGGTCGAGTGAGAGGAGAAGACAACGCATAAAAATGTTGTGATGCGTAGCGGATGCAACTGAGATAAAACGTTGCTCCACTCGAGAAGTTGCATTCAATGTTTAAGCCTCAAGGAAGTTTTACTTCGCGGCATGTTCTATGCGCGCTACAAAACGTTAGGAAACGAGTTGTCTACCCCGTAGTTTGCACACTCCAAACATTAAAAAAGAATACAATTAAAATTTTTTTCTTTACGGCGACGAGGAACGTCAAGTATTTCGCATTGTAGGAGAGCCCGAGTAGACGCAGTTCAGGCGCGATCAAAGTGCAATTTCTAGTCGAGCTCGCAAACCGTGACGTGTCCGGTTTCGTCGGCAAAATTTTCAGCGTCGGGGCACATTTTTACAATCGCGTGTTTACAGAATAAATTTGCATGGAGTTAATGCCGAGAGAAATTCCGCGCTTAGAGCGCAAGACGCGCCCGGGGAGTGGCAGGGCGTCTTTGTGCCGCGATATCATATTCGCGGTTGTTCGCTGTTAATTTACATACAACAAAAGAGAGCAAGGTACTGGCGAGAGGCCTTGGTATACCCGATGTGAGCCGCGTCGCAAACCGTACCATTGTGTTTAGAGCCCGGCGTTGTTTGCACGGGAGAGCGCATCGCGATAATAGCCTGCTTGTAATAAACTCGCGATAACTTAACATTTCGAGCATCGCTTTCCTTCACTTCTTTCGTTCTTCGTATTTATTTTTAAGCTTCGCTCCCAAGTGACTTTATCGTCATAAATTGTCGCTTTACAGCGAAACGTAACCCGCTCGTGTTACGTTTGATTCGCGTGAATTCCCGCGTACGCGATTGAAAGAATGGAGGAAACTCAAGTCAGGTCGAGCAGACAGGATTCATTACGTTCTCGATTTTTGCTCGTTTCCCGCAATGCGAGCGTTCACTTTTTCCTTTTTGCCGCATTTGCAGATATTTGATATAGCGTCGCAGCACAATTCTTTCGCTGATCGATAATGCACGAGCGTTCGCGGACGCGCTCCGGTAATCCATTATCCACGCTATGTTATCACGATAAACTTTCACGCCACGGTTTCATAATCGCCGCGGAGGCCGCATTATGGATGAATGACTTAATTTTATGTAATCGCCAAAACAAAGTGCGCTTGTAATAAGAATAACAGATAAATGGTAAACGTATAGTGTTGAAAGAGTCTCTTTTAAGAGAGACGCGCGTCTTCGCGGGAAACGTTTTTACAGCGTGCCAAGTCAATACGCCTGCAAAATTACAAAGATTGACTCTACCGTGGTACGTGTTATATTGATTCTGACATAAACAATCTGTGAGGCATCACGTTAAAATCACGCGAGAAGAGGAGTCCGATGCAAAGATTGGAAAACACGTGGCGATGAAAAGGAAAACCTTCGCTTAAAGACGACTCCGGTAGGCAATGCCGCGGAGTAATAAAATGATAATACGCGATGATTATAAATTCTCGCGTACCTAATTCTACTAATGATGCGAGCATGGTAAAAAGGGGCATAAATTGCACAACTGGAAGATTCTTATCGTACGAGGTGTAATATATCCTCGTAATAATAAAATTTCCTATTATGCAAAGCGGCATATATCAACACGGGAGAATAAACGAAATGCCTAAGATTGCATTAACTCCGGCTTAACCACGTGCAACAATATTGTCTATAGACTCTCTATGATAATGGCTTTGGATTGTCATATTTTATTAGCACGCTATGAATAGGTCCAGCATATCGATTGGATGCAGATAGAGCAGGTTAAATGCGAGACGCGTAAAATAAACGCCTGTATAGGCGTTCGCAGCAGCTATAGCCCTAATTATACTTTTAAATTCATTAAATAGCGTACATTCGCCACAGCCAGTCACATGATTATTACACATGACATTTCGTCACAGATGAGACTTTGCATTAGCATAATACGTTTATCGCTAGTGACCTTGTATCGCGTGTCCATTGCCTCATGCAGGAACAGACACGAAGGCTGTTTTAATTTCTTTAAATCCGCGATCGATATGCGAGGCATATTATTTTCGAAACTCGCGTCGACATGTGTTTTTCGTATTTTTTACATTTCTGTTTGTGATTCATCATGAGCAGAGAAAGAAAGACTTTGTGTAAATTAATTAAGAGGAATAAAAATCAAAAGGAGGAATCGGATGAAGCAAATCGGACTTTCGCAAAAGTTAAATCGCTCTTGCAAATAAAGTGTTATTTGCTCTTACCTCACACACGTGCATGTGCTGTATTTCAATTTGATAATGTAAATGTCAGGATGACTCTTTTGTGCGTAACGTTAAATTACACTTTTGTAAATGTCGAAAAGAACTTCCAAGTCATTGGGTTTCATTCAGTTGCCTGTTCAGTTTATACGAGGTTGGAGGAAACTTGTTGAAATTCTGTCAGTGATATTCCACGAATAACTGTAAATGTTTAAATTTAAAAATTACGGACGATCACGAGGCAATTATTTCCAGCGATGCGCATAAAGCAGAATCCTCCGACTCGTATTTTAAAAAAATACTACGGTTCAAATTATGACCTCCCGATTATTTTACTGGATGCAGGTAAAAGGGCAAAGATAAATAAAGATAGTCGCGTATAAAACGCCGTGCGGATGCATTTTCGCATCGCCGACGTCGGGAGAAGCCACGTCCCGGCAAAGCGGGCGTCAAATGAGACGCGCATATATTACAGTTGTTTCGCAGTTAAAAATTGCAATCCCGATGTTACGACAGCTTCAACTTTTTATGAACGTTTTGATGCCTCGGTGAATGCGCGCCGCAGATAAACGATACGTCAAAAAATCTTAAAAGCGACAGTAAAAGATTCTTCAGGATCGAGCTTGCGTTCGCGTGCATCGCGTAGGCAGGTCATGTGCGAGACCGGGACGATACGCGCGACACGATCTGCATTTCAAGACAGTTGTAGATACGCTCGCGTGATTTACACCTGCGCCTGAAATTGGTTTAATTCATTACGGTTTACTTGAATTAAATTTTGATTTTAAATTGCACTTTTCTTTGGATTGCCTTATACACATCTCTCTCTCCCAAAGAGAGAGTTGATTCTATATTTTGACGGACGTTCTACAAGACCCACGTAATATCAGAGCTTTTTTCACGAATCAGCGTTAATTCCGAAAACCCGTTGTGGTTTACTTGAATTGAATTTCAATTAAAAATCGTACATTTTTTTAGATTGCCTTATACACCTCTCTCTCTCCCAAAGAGATAGTTGATTCTATATTTTGATGGATGTTTTACAAGACCCACGTAATATCAGAGCTGTTTTCACGAATCAGCGTTAATTCCGAATACCCGTTGTGGTTTACTTGAATTGAATTTCGATTAAAAATCGTACTCTTTTGGATTGCCTTATACACGTCTCTCCCTCTCCCAAAGAGATAGTTGATTCTATATTTTGATGGATGTTTTACAAGACCCACGTAATAGCAGAGCTTTTTTCACGAATCAGCGTTAATTCCGAAAACCCGTTAGACAATTGCCGTTCGTCGTGCAAACAATGTAATGGAGACGGTACGAAGTGCGGTTGCATGCAAATGAATATGTCCGGTACCTGCATTATGCCATGAGCCTTTTAATCACGTCGACGACTCTAACTGCACCGCTTCGATTGCGTGAAAAGGAAGCGTGGCTAATGCGCTTTCGATCGCCGCGAGTGTTTTTCCACCGGATAGCTCGCGATACGCGACGCGCCCAACGTTGGCTCAGCAATAACATCGGTATCAATAAACGACGCGACTCCGCTGCCAGATAAAAAAAAACTTACAGTGCGCACACAGATATCTCGCTGCGCCGGAAAATCGTTTTCCTTCCTCGGCGCCGTGTATCTCTATCACGGTGCGCAATACAAATACACGGCCTATCAGGAGTCTAGTTTGTTCGAGAGATTGCGTTTTATCGTACCATTATTGTTCGGTTTCCACGAGACATTTTTATCAGCGCTCAGATTTCCTGTTATTATCGGTTTTTCATTCGATCATTCAGAATAATTTTCCTTATAAAAGGGCTAATGCGAGCCGTACGACAAGATTAAGTCGTAGTCTTTTTCCGTCGTCAATGACATTTAATATTAAAAATTCAAAAAATACACACACTGAATTTTTCTTGTATTATATTTACTAATTGTAGCTAAATTACTAAATGACTTTATATCTAAATTATATTTTATACTATATTTATTTTATACACTAAAGATAGCCTAGAAAAAGGCCGAAACGTTTGTATTTTTATGTTTTAAATATATGAGAATTTTATCATTGTGACACTAACACCTAGTCAAGGCTCTTAGCCCTTTTATTTATTGATTGTTATTCGTCAGAGGTGTATTCTATTATTTTCTTGTATTATATTTACTAATTGCACACCCGCAGAACAACTTTCCGGATCCAATGCTATTACACTTCAATGTATAATAAAATAGGATCGATATAGCGCCAATCATATTTGTTATAGAGAAAGGAATATTTTAATCTTAAATGAAAAATTCTAAAATCTAGAATAAAATGATAGTATAGACTTTTGTCGAATGTCGTGATGCCAACTTTGTACATTGTAAGCTGGAAAAATTTGCTGCTATCGCATCTATTTTTAAGAGAGATATGACTGTATTGTGTTAAACGGCAACAGCAGTAATAATGGTAATTTACTGATGACTGGTCAGGCCATTTACTTTGGTCGTTTAAAAATAAAGTAGAGGAAACTACGCGCCACATGAGCGTTATTTTCTTCGTCTTCGGTTATGTGCAGTCATTGTGTATATCTGATGTTTCCGGTGGATTTTCCCCTCGATGTTTGCACGACACTCGTACCCGGCATTTATGGCACCGCATCTAGACGCCTGTTTCTAGAAGGAGGATCGTTCAGCGACGATTAGCGAACGAAACGTACGTTTCCGAAAGCGAAAGTTAACACGACACGTGTGTAATTGTCATAGATCTTGCCTGGATTGTGCAATTTTCTCGCTCGCGGCTCGAATGCATTTGTTTCCTCCATTGTATCATGTACGTATGTACACATGCGTTAATTTATTTTACTTTCAATTTTACAAATGGAACAACGGTCCAACCATTTATAAATTAAGAGCCACAACACGTGTGCAGAATCTCTCCATTTCGTCGAACAAAGAAATAAATATTAAAACCTGAGTAGATAAGACACGCGTGTGTTATTCAATGTAAATAAAGCCTCGTGTGATAATAAATGAGAAAAAGGCATTCTATCAGCAACGGGGAGTGTAATTGCAATTTCTTGCAAAAGGCTTTCTCTCCGCGCCATCCGGAAGAGTCGCGCGCTCGTTTCGTTCACAGACGTAACCCAACATTCTGCGAGAGAATCGAGAGCTGAACGGATCCCCAAGGTATTTACCCAAATGGACCGATACGTTCCGTCGAGAGGGACACGTAAATCGCTCGTATAAATATATGGATACGCTAAAATGTATCCAAGGTACAAAGAAAAAGTGCTCCTGCCCGGCTCTCTTTACATCACCGGCAGTGAGATTTCCGCCGCGGGCCATCGTTCGGAAATCGAGCACGACAGGCGCGAGGCGCCTCTTCAGAAGAGGAACAAGAAGAGAAGAAAGTTCGCTGATAAGTGGCGCGCAGCTTTCGAAAGCGAAAGTCTTCGCGCGCTTTCTCGCGCGCACGTTGACGCGCGACAAAAACATTGGGCAACCGGATGCCCCGTAGCCCTGGCCACGAAAATCCGCCGGGCTCACGTCTCTCCCTCGTTCTCCCGGCCTGCCGACCTTGACGAGTTTCGCGGCTCCCTGATTCTATTTTCAAATCGCCGTGCCCCGCGGAGCGGCGCGTCCAGCGAGGAAGAACGCGCTCGCCATTTTCGCATCCTTCTTGCTCTTGCGAGTTCTTTCTTCGGAAAGTCAAGCGCGAATTCACCGCTTAAGATATTCCTGATACATTATTAATACCTGAATTCTTGTAATATTACAAATGATAATGTTATCCTTGGAAGAAAAAAAAAGTTCTCTTACGCATTTTGATATCGGGCAGGTGATCTTCGGGCTCTTTGCCCGTGTGTTAGACTCGAACAGAGGAAACGAAAGCTGTTTATTTTTAACGCGAAAAGAATGGAAGGACCGACTTAATTTTATTTATTTAATAAAATGTTATCTACCTCGCTTTTATTGCGATGCGCTAATTCGGTTCGGGTGATAATCACTCTGGGGAAAAAGACAGTAACTCATTTTGGGGCCCACAATTAGTAATCGAATTATTTGGATTGTTCGTAGCACTTAAATCTTTTACGAATTTTGCCCCGCGTAACTAAAAATCACAATTAGCTATTCTATCTATATCCAACATTTTTAATAACATTTTTAAGTAATATTAATTAATTCTCTCAATTAGTTCTGTCGATATTTAGTAACGCCAAGATAATTTTCACTTAAAAAGCGCTAATCGTAATGTCAAGTTGCTTAACTACAATAAAACGGACAAAATTTTTCCCAGAGTAACGAACAATCCAAATAATTCGATTACTAATTGTGGGCCCCAAAATGGGTTACTGTCTTTTTTTTCCCCAGAGCAGGGACGGGCAAAAATTACTTGATTATTTAAACATATAACTGGGAAAATAATCCAATTACATAACAACAAACGGGTACATCCGATTAAATTGTATATCCGATGAAAAATGCGATCGGCTTTTCAATCAAATTTTATCGGTGACCATATTTCATCGGATGTATCCATAATTTAGTCAGAAAACGCAATCGGAAAAATGAACTGTCGGACACACTGTTTAATTGGTTTATCCGAAAATTTTTCTTAGTGTAGATACTTATCGACAATACTACCCGAAGCGAATAAATGCACCGCACTGTTGTGACACGCGTACTTTAATGATCAAAGAGCACTGGTAGCGTAATTTTCAGCATCGTGTTTTTGCCAAGTACATTTTTGCAGGGATAAAAATTTCGCTTAATGCTGATTTATCGCGGACATTATGTTTTGTGCGGAAACACGAGCGATGCATCTCGATGGAGCCGGCGCGCACGTTAATTGCACGGGGAATGAGAATTGGATGTCAAGGGCCGCTCTCGATTCAGCGTTTTGCACGCTAAACGCTATTGTCACTGACATTTACGAGGCTCGCCGGCGCGCCGGCGCTTTTTTTTAGGCCTCGCGTTTACACGCTCCCGCACACGATGGCGGGAATCGAAACGATTAAAGTCCGAGTTGGCGGAGTTTAATTGGACGATCGGAGCAAGTAGAAGCGCACAGTAACGAGGAGGTAATTAAGCAATTAACGTGGTACAGTATACTCTGCTTCTTCTGGGCAGCCGGTCCCGCCGACGCGGACGACCTATCGAGCCAATTTCAGAACTGACAGAAGCCGGGAAAGTTATGAAAAACGATTGTCATTATATCGCGATTGGAAACATAATATATTTTTTAATAATGTATTTTTGTGCCTGATATTTAACGACTTATTTGCGACGAGTCCAACGACTCGTTGTACAGCACAGCAAGATTTGAGCAAACATTGTAACAACATTTCGCGGCAAAATTGCAACATTGCCTAAATGATTTTACGTCTTGGTTGATACAATCTTGAATTAGTTAAGAAAATGAATTATATGACAATATTATAAATCGTTCACTTTGGCAGTTCTCCTGCACCCTCAGAAAGGATTTCTATTACCGAGAACAAAAAATATTCTTGACGCATTTATATTTCTCACAACCTCATTTAGTATAAAATTAAGACGATATCAAAATAAAATCACTAATTCTTATTCTCCTCTAACGAATTAAAAAAGATTGACCAAAGCCAACGGCACCGCAGGGAGATTTTTCAATGGTACAAGAGCAAGTTTGCACCAACAAGGCGCTCGCTGCTGCAAAGCGTTAACCGTTTTTGCGAATTTGCGGCTAAACGCGAAGCTGGACGAGCCTCTCCTGCGCGAAATACGATCTCACGTGCTCCCGTATCGCTCGGCGGATTTCGCGCGGCGAGACTGCCGCGTCGCGCGTACGTAATCCCGCACGCATGCACGCACGTGAGCGGCGCGGTGCGCGCTGCCGTTGTTTGCCCACGCATCCACGCCGCGACTTTTTCTCGCCGCGCCGCGGCGCACACGCCGAGGAGGTGCTCGGCGAACCTACACTCGGGCGAGCCCGAGGTTTTGCCTCCGCGCGGTTTCCTTTTCAGACGCGGCCACGAGCTATACCGCCTCTCGATATTTCAGTCCCGTCATTTTCCACCGGCATTACTGCCCTTTCTGTTCTTGCCGATATCTTTTCAGACTTTCACGCTCGTATTGCGCGCACACGGTGGCCACACACTTCGGAGCGCTCGTGTTTTTACATCTTAATTCGCGATACTTTTCGACGACGTGTATATGTTGCGCAATCGTCAGAGAAGTTCTTTCACGAAGAAACATCTACCCATATAGGAACACAAAAGCTTGCAACAACATTGCTACACATTGCAACATTGCATATTGCAGTGTAATGTTACATAGATACTGCAGAGACATTATTTTACAATATTACTTTAGTAATGTTGTAGCAATGTTATCTTCAAATATTAACAATTATGTTTGTAATATGTATATTGTTTCCTCATCTCACTTTTATAGTTTACTAGAAATGACAAAACGCGCGCTTCAAGAAATTACGTAGTGCCGTGAACACCTCGGTCGAAAACAGTCTATCACTCGGCGCGATTCGGTCAAGCGAGGCGAATGTTTCATTTCCCACGAGAATCTCGATCGTCTCGTACGATAGATGTTAACATTGATCAATCGCGTTTAAGTAATCCGTCGTATCGTTGATTTCTACGGTGATTCGTTGAGATGAATATCACGCGTAATTTGAAGAGAAAATGCGATAAGGTAATGACATACACGTATATAAATTATTAGTTTCGATACATCCATGAGTCTTAAAGTTACGCACAATAACTGTCTTAAGAAGTAAGACTGCCATTCTGCTCAGGCCCTTACGTCTACGACTCAAGACAGTCTTAAGCGCTTACGGATTGTTCTCTGCAATTAAACATTTTGGAAAGCGTTCCTCGCTATACGCACGCGCGCACACGCTCTGATAAACCGCGCTTCCATCTTTTCGGAGGGTAGACACTCGCCCTTGAACGCTAGATAAAATATATCCCTCGTGAAGCATCTGCCAAGATAAAATTTTATTTACAGTACGTATTTACGTTGGAGATAAAATGAAGTATCCCGGCGCTCTCGCCGAGGTCTGATGCGTGCCGATGTTTCTTACCTGATCGGAATAGGAACATTACGACGTTCGGGAACAGTACGCGAGCGTGTGCGAATTTGTAGGCTCCCAGGAAGACTATAATTACGCTTCCTACCGCGTATAATGCGAATCGCGTGTAAATGAAGAATCAGGAATGAGTCACTTAGTTTGCAGAAGTTGAAGCGACTTCGTTAGTAGGTTTTGCTCTTACAACTCGTTATCTCTTGTTACGTATGGCCATAAGGCATTCACATTGTATTAACAATATAAGCAGCTCAAGTACTTAAATAGAATATCGATACGCCAATTATTGACGCGTGAATACTTTACAAAGATTGGACGATTATTGTGTTTTCAGATTCGGTAAAAAGAACGCAGGAACGTGTATATAACAAAATTTATGTCTTTTTAAATATATTAAATGATTTACTCTTGATTTTCAATTTAAAAAATATTATTTCACTTAAGAAGAACTCGCTCGTGCACAGTTGAAAAATTTGTGTTAAATTTAACAGATATTACCAAACGGTCCACACAAATTTTTGTGTTAATTTATTTATTCATAAATTAATATTATAAATAGCTACAATACATCGTTAATGATGTCACAAGAAGCAAAAATCGATCTTCCAGTCATTTTTGCAGGTATCGAATGGCAGAAATGTTATATCCGGTAATCTTTACCGCGATACTTTTATTGCAAAATATTCTCTCCTAAAGCAGATTTCTCGTTCCTGCAGCGCGTGAGGCCAAACGGGAGTATTTCTCATGCGAGAGAAACACATGTGGGCGGTGCGATAGTTGGAAAAATAGATCCGCGTACGCACTCGTAGAAAGCTAAAAATACAATGGAGACCGCGAGCTAAGCAGCATCGATCCACGCGCGAAACTTCAGCCTCGCCCGTATGTTCGCGATTGAAGTGTAATTTCTTCCGCGTCCATATACGGCGCGCGTGCACAAAGTGGTTTAATCTCGTACAGAAGGCCGGCCATTGAATTGATTTTTGACGCGCTTAACCGCGCTTTGTGAAATTAACGGGCATGACTCTGATCCGCTCGAACGCGTCAAAATACAGCCGCTCGCGATCGGTGGGTCTATTATAATTGTAAATACCTCCATTTTCCTCACGCGCGTGCTCACGTTGACGATCCCATTCTCAAAGTGCAATTACAGTATCTATTTATGTTTCACATTCACTTGTTAACCGCACGCATAAACATACGCTCATCGAAAGAGAGAGAGGGGGGGGGGGGGAGAGATCAGTCATCGTGAATATCAAAAGGCGACATTTTCGTTTCAGGCATTGTGTTGTATTAATTGCGCAGTGAATACCGCATATCAATCTGCACGCTTCAATTAGTTTGAAACGCTCGGTAATTGGCACGGTAAATCGGCTTTGTGCGGCACACTTGGTACCGGAAGACTATCCATGCGCTCATTGTTACCTCGTGATTTACAGCTAACAAGCGTTCACTATCGATATTTATTGCATCGTGCTACAACAATGCGTCGCGATAAATTTTTTTCTTTGTTTACTACACTTGCTAGGTTACTCGAAAGCTACCTTTATTCGCGTACGTTTCACGCGCGGGAAACTGGTTAACGAGGGGGAAACCGCTGACCAAAATCTTGTACACACTGAGAAAAATGCTTCGACTGTATCGACAAGACGTGGATGATAGAATGTATTTTGGCTAAAGCAAATAGAATTTCTAGTCAGCGCGATAGGGCTCGATATTTCATAACCAGAAGTTTGCTAGACTTCACTGCACATCTGGTAAGTCCTAAAGGAATTCTGATTCGTCCATTTTCTAACAGACGACTGGTTGAATCTATCAGATTTTTTTTTCAGTGCACCAATGCCCACTAGTGCCCATTACTTTACCTTATTTTATCTTTGTAAAACCCAGCAAGGCCTAATACCCAAACTAATGCCGAAAAAATGCCTAGTAATGCCCAGTAATGCCCAGTAATGCCCGGTAATGCCGCAAATCTGTACGCCACAATGCCCTCGGCGGTTTCCCCCTCGCCGGTTAAGCTTGAAGACGCGTACGTGAAAATTATCTAATTAACATTTCCCGCATTCGCGCTTCCCGAACACTTTTTCCCAGAGCGTGAGATTTTAGAAAATATTTCAGCGAGGCCGCGTCGACAATAACATTGCAATTAAAAGAAACTGGTTTCAGCAGATCGCAGATGCCGGGCGGTTATAGGCGCTGGGTGTTTTCGCGTAATTAAATGAAAGATAAGATACACACGGAGATAAGATCGCGAATTCGTCTGCATAGCTACCATCCGAGGCCGCATCTCGCCAGGGACAAAAAGAGCTATCCGAAAAGGCAAAAGTATCAGCGCGAGCCGCTAGGCTCTAGCTGATTGCGACTACTATAAATCGGCTGTGCACGCGGGGTCAACCGGACCCCGGAAGACGGCGCCTCGCCGAGTGGGGATTAAGGCGAGGCCGCGGTAGTGTGTAAGCGAACGTAGGAAACATAATAAAAGTCAGTGACGGCGTTCGCCGGGGATACCGGCCGGGGGACGTTCCTTGATCGTTCTCCAAAAGGTGCCAGTCGCGCGTCACGGAGGTTGCGTTCCTCGCCGATCGTCGCGATGACCTTGAGGCCGGGTTTCCCTGTTCCGCATTCTAAAAATATTTAGCAACGCGGATAACTCACCGGGATAAGCCGCGCCGCCGCGTGCTTCAGGATCGCAAATCGGAGAGATAATTGCGTTTCAATTTCTACGTTTCTGCAATTGCCGTACTCGCACAGGTAATCTCGTCGGCTCGGAATCGAGATTAGGCGAGACGGGCCGCTTTAAAACGACTGAGCTCCAACACGCGCCAACCAAATTCAGCCACTTGACACGCACAGAAATGCAAATGCAATTTTGCATTATAAATTTGACATTTAATCCAAGACCTT
This sequence comes from Vollenhovia emeryi, assembly GCF_000949405.1. Taxonomy (NCBI): domain Eukaryota; kingdom Metazoa; phylum Arthropoda; class Insecta; order Hymenoptera; family Formicidae; genus Vollenhovia; species Vollenhovia emeryi. The sequence goes on along the minus strand of NW_011967210.1, from coordinate 404,561 downwards.
CGTCTCGGTGTCCAAATATCGCAGGACGCAAGAGTTGAAAAAAAATTTATATTAAAGATGTATCTCTATTAATCTACGGCTAACTTACGGTTCTATATTTTCCCCAGATTAAAATCTTAGGGTCAGTAAATCGTACTGCGGTACTAGATAACTCGTAAAGGCAGAAAGAAGGAGAGCGCGCTATCAATAATCCGCACTTGTCAGCAATAAACTGCATCGAGCGATTGAGGAGAAACTTAAAAAAGGATGAATCGAGGATACAAAAAGCTCTTCACTATAAAAATAACGCACTTATGATTCCGTTACTGATTGTTACGTTCACGTTAATCATTAAAATGATGTTTCGGTATACAATTATAAATTTCATTTACGCAGAGCTATTTATACTACAATTGTAGCGATTGACAATTACTTTCGTAATGACCTGAGGTAACCGAAGACTCTCAGGTCAACGACGGCGACGGATTGAACTTGCAAATTTCTCGCCGCCAGCAGCACGCTCGCGAGAGAAAGAGCGACTTTTAACTCTCATTGTGCTTGGACACTCGCCAAGAATCCCGAGAATCCCCCGCGGACCGTGTAAACGTCGCGGGCGCGTTTCATACGTCACGGACAGGCTCGTTGTTTTTCTACGTCACTAGCTTTACAAGATCATTAGATTGCTTCGCCGAGTTGCATATTAAAACTAACTCCAGTCGAATGCGCATGCATTCGCGATTTGTATCCCGGCGCCGTATATTTTCATTCGCGCGAGACGAGACGAGGAGACCGCAACGCACGGACCCGCGAGAGATCACGAATCTGCCGAAACTCCCGCGCGGACCCCGACTTGAAATCTTGGCCCTATGTTGAACCTTCAATTCTATTGTATAGTAAGACCTAAGACATGCAGTAAAAGAGATCGAGCTGCAGGTACAAAATTTACTCCTACTTTAAAACTGTCGGAAATTTTTACTTTTTCCAATTTAGTATTAAAGTAGGTCCTTTTAAGTAGGAGATAAAGTAAATTTTTAGGATTAAAGATTCAAGGGAGGAGTAAAAAAATGTAATGTCATCAAAGTAGGTTATTGCTGGTCTATGTAGGTGTATAGATCAGCTAAGTAGGTGTAAATTATCCCTAAAAGTGTCAAAATAGTACCAAAATTTCGACTCGGGGAGATTCGCACGTTCGCGCGGCTGAAACAAAGTCGAGCAGCGGGATTGCGACACCGAGCGCTTTCTCGATCAAGGGAAACGAACGATCGGCAATGCGGATCGGCACGACGAGACGGCGCACCTGCGCCGCGACGCATCGTGGCAGAAGACGTGCGTGTCGCAGCCTCTCCGCTCCGAAATTTCGAAACTGCTCGCCGTCCTCGGGCCGGTGTCGTCTTATGGCATGTCGCGCGCTTTACCCACGTGCATTATTATCGAATTACCAGGTGTCTTGCAACGCGGTTTCGCAATCGGGCCGTTCGTTTCGTCGCGCTGAATATTAAAGCCGGTGTTACGCGAGAGCGACGCGAAGCGTTTTTCGCGTCCTGCCTGCGAACACGCGACGCAGGAGTCCTCCTACGTGCACGTGCACACGTCCAATTAATGCGTACGCAAGACCGCGTAAAACTTGATAATATTTCCACACGTCGAGTTCTTTCGCCACTGTGAGGAACGCTGCGTTCTAAGGACGTTTGAAAACTGCCAAGGAAATAACTTTTAATAAAAAAATTTTATCAATAACATTTGCCAGTGTTGTTGGGTTGACAATAAGCACGCCATTTCATTTTTAATCATCACTGGCGACTATAAGTGACATTCCTCTTTCGTAAATATTAAAATACCGCAAGATTACGCGTGAAATAATTGTAAGATAATTCGCCTCCTTCCTATCGTTGTCTCTCGCATCGTTTGTTTGGAAGAAACAAAGCTGAATAAACTCTAGATATTTCGCGAAACGGTGCACTATATTCTTTCATCTCACATTATTTTCCGAGCAAAACTCCGCCGGGTCCTATTTATTTTGATAAATCAAATATGCGCGTGCCCGAGTAAGCTTGCGTGTTACCTCGTGTTTCTCTCTGCAACGCGCACCGAGAAAAAGGTGGATTTAGTATTCCTATTTATTTGATTGAAATTTGTTTCATTGAAACAGCACATATGCTTATACGAAACATTATTGTTTGAATAAAAGTTTCGTTGTTTCATTCAAACAAGCTCTATTATTTGATGGAAAAGACACTATTATTTGAAGTAATATCTTTTAATTAAATAATTATATTTATTTGGCCAGGCGCCTATAAGTGCTGCCACTAAATGGCCGCCGAACTCGTAAATAAAATCACGACGGCCAGACATAAGCGACCGCGTCAGCAGATGCAGCCTAATCATTTAATAGTCTCTTCTTTATAGCTCAACATAGTGCACTAATTCAGTGCTCACCTTTCTTCTTCTATTGAAAGAAAAATTATAATATAATGTGGAGGGGAAAAAATGTGTGTACATTTTGTCACATATTTTCTATCAAGCAATAATGTTGTTTAAATAAAACAATAATATCATTTAGATCAAAGAAGAAATGTACCTTTTGTTTTAGACAAACATTTATATATATTATTTCAAATTCAAACAAATAATTTGTTTGGCTACAACAAAATTTGTTAGAGCCAAAGAAATCGTTTTCTCTGTGCAGGGAACGTTAATTGAGAAAAGGGAAGGTTCGATCTACTCTTACCGAAAGAAACGCGACTCGAACAAAGTAATAAGCGTAGATGTAAGAAACGTGGCGCAAATATAGCAACAACCCGCAGCCGACCCTTGAAACGTTTCTCTTTGCGATCAGCATTATTCGAATTATTTTCCCCATTGACAATAGAATCGCACGCGTGGCTCGTCGACGACCCACGTCCACGTTATTCGATCGCACACGTGCGCTGTACGTACGTGATTTCGAATCACGCGGCGAGCAATACGTCGATATGAATTATAAACGCTCGGGCATAAACGTGAGCGACCCGTAAATATAGCACGTACACATGGACTCGCGTGTACTCGAAAAAGGGAAGGAAAAAGAAACTTTCTACTTTGTCTAGGATAGGTGACGAACTTTCACGTCTGTCTCTTTATGGGATCGTCCTAGAATCGAAACCCTTTCTAGACTCGGAACCTTTATTTCGTCCGTGAGACGTGTTTGCGCGTGTGACGTGGTCGATGGTTGAGAATGTAAGCTTTATCCGTTTTCCAATCGAGCAATCAGTCGGAATATTGATACGAGTCGTGAATAAAAATACGTAAAAAGAGGAGCGTGCATGTTGCGCCATGCCTCGTACAAATACTCTAATACATGTAACATTTTCTATCAAATTTTCTAAGCGCGTAAAATATTCACTTTCTTATTTCTTCCCCTTTAATCTGGCGCGCAAAACCGTCTAAAGTAACCGCGATATATGCAAAGTGTTTAATTCGATTTTCATACTGTTGTAATTCTACGCGTTATAATTTTATCGTGAATGTATTTGCAAGCGTAATAATTTAATTTGCATCCCGCCGTTAATTACTACACGCGTATGCTCGAGGGAAAAAGTAATGAGACGCGTTTACGGTAAGAAAATGCATATAAATAACTTTTATCAATTTTGCGAGAACAAGAGTTATTAAGTACGAGCATTAATCTCGAGACTTTATTTCGTCCGCGCGCCGCGATCTCGGTGCGCGATTTCACTCAAATCGGTCACGTGACTCCATTTTACGAGTAGATGTAGGCGTATTTAAAACAGCGGATACACGAGCCGAGGAGGAAATGCTATTAGATGGCAACAGCGCCAACCTTGCGTCGCACCAATTCGTATTTCTGTGCTTGTTTTCCGTTACTAATTAACAGAATCCCTGCAAACGTAGTTAATGCACGGTTTTACATAATTGAGAATATGTAATGTATGAGAATGTGATTTCTATCTCCCTTAACGTAGACAATTATACTTGCCTCTCTCTACCGCCTGTGCATGTATTTTGATCTTACTTCAGTTATTTAATATCTTGTTATATTTTTAAAAGCTGTCTTATTTTAACGAAAAAATAATTTTTAATTTTGTTGTAAAGCAATTTTTTCTAATATACAAAAATTAATTTTTTTCACTGTAGGTTTATGCTGAAAATATTAAATACTGTATACCTAAACGCGAGGAAAACCTATTCTAACTTTGGCCTTCATGCAAATAAACGGCAATTCTGTTTTTTACATATCGATGTCGTGTCAATTCACAAAACAGTAATAATTCGAAGGCTGTTTAATTTGCAAAGTGGTTAGTATCGTACGGCTGACTAATATATTCAGCATGTCGAACAGCGCGTTACAAAACAGCGTTACGATATCCCTTACCAGGTTGATAACATAATCTTTACACAACTCAGTTCAGGAAACTCTCGTAGGCAAGTAGATGCGTTAACCAGCGTCGTATATTTTCAATATGAATATGAATGTTCGTTAAAGTATACTCTATCTGCAAATGTTGCGGTTAAGAGATTTCCAAGATGCAGGTTAAAAGATTCTTTGTCAATCTTCGTATTCACTATCTTATATCTTAGTATCGTGCGGAATAAAAAGCTTCAACGTTTATATCTCTCGTTGCGATAAAAATAGGTTTATTTACCTTATTATTATCTCACCCAAGTATATAAATATATCGTATTCGATATGTCGCACACAATAAACATCAACGTAATTGTAAATCAATTAATTTATCTAAATTGACGATTGGTACTAGCGATGGATCCCTCGAGAGATTCTTGTCTAAAAGAGTCATTGTTTTCTACCGCGTATGGAATTATTATAGAAATATTTTCGTCGAAGATAAGAAAATTGCCGCGGAATGGAAATATTTTAAATTTGTACAATCAATTCGTGACGTTCCGCACGACGCATGTACATACATCAATCGCAGTCGCACAGAGCTAATCGCGGGAACAACGCTAAAAAGATTTAACGTGATACGTTAAACAAATTGTTATTCCGACAATACTCAATTTGATAAAGTAGCTTGATTAGAGAACTCTAATGGGTTCGGCATCATTCTCGGCAAAGCGAAACGCAATAATGACGCGTAGAAAACAACCGTGTATGTGCCGTTTCGCTCGCGGCGATTGGCGCCGAAGAGATTATCGTCGCCGTTATGTCACACGCGACTTGACAGACCGACTCCCGTTTACGAGAAACACATATTTCGTCAATGCTTTTCACTTTTTATTATTCCACCGACAGCTGCGACTTATACGACGAACGGAGCGTGCATTCGAAATCGCCGTTTCGGAGCAGGAAGCCCGGCAATTCCAACTTTGTACACGATTATCTCGCATTTGCGATCTACAAGTTACGGTAATCAAGCATTTAACGGCAATTCAATGTGTAATTCTTCGCGAATGATCGTTCGTGCATAAAACTGCAGACTTTCGATAGCCTGAAAAAAAACTATATAGATTTGTGTTGCAGATACAATTCATTTGTCTTCATGGCAACAGATTTCAATGAATAATTTTGCAGAATTGACGTTTCACATATGTTTCGTGTTTCTTCCTTGAGACTCTATTTGAAAGAAATTGAATAACAAGCTTAATTAATTGATTAGCGCACAGTACAAATTTGTTATTGATAATATAACATCAAGTTTGAACCCCTTCAAAATAATATTATGAAAATGTAATTTTGAAGAGATCGTACGGAAGCTCCAGAAATGCGGGCGAACATTTCTGCGAAATTAGAAAAGAGATCTACGAGTATTGTAGAAAGGAAATTTAGAAAGCTGACGTCGTTGAATTCAATATATTGTCTGATTTATAATGTCTAATCACGAGTTCTACCGCTAAATTATAATTATTGCTAACGAGAAGCGCTCGGTTTGTTTGTGTTTCCGAGCTGGGTTTCCAGGGCATTTCACTTTCCTTGCACGCCACATGATCTAGAAATCGCGCGTAAATGTGTACAAGCAGACAGTCCAGCGGACTGTCTACTTTAGCATAACGGGTAGGACTTTATTGCCTCCGATGATTGTCCGCCAATCAAGTCCCATATAATCGCATGACGTATACGACCGGCAATCGTTAGCTCGGCTTTTGCCTTCGATACTCCACGCACGCACTGTCGATCGTGGAATTTAAACCTGAAGAAAAAACTATAATACTGTTTACAACATTTTGCCCTCGACTTAATCAGTTATCCCGGCACACGAGTCTCGAAATTCTTGGCAAAAAAATTGCCCCTGGGAGAAAACGAAATATTACGAGTATTCAAATTACGAGGTTTGTAAATTATTTCTACGATCTTATTATGGTAGTATCTTTCAAGGTTTTCTAATAATAAATCGCGTCTTTGATCGTGCACGAAAGAGACGCTTGTATAATTCATTGTATAACGTATATTATACCATTCTTTTATTCAACATATAACCGTAGCATGTAAGAAGTCACTTTCTGAAAACTAATTAATAATATAAATTTAATTGCTCGTGCTACTTCAGTATTTTGCTATGGATTTCGTGAGTATTGAATATAATTATACGATGCGTCACAATTCCTAATTAAAAAAATATTCAAATCTTGAAAAACATTCAAATTTTTTTACATATTCTAAAATTTTAAATACATAAAATATTAAGATCTGTTCTTATCGTAATATTTTTATAATTTGTACGTATAAATGTTAAAACTGAATTAGTTGTAGTTTTATTATAATTGCACATTTATGAACATACGTCTGAAATTATGAATAGATTAAAGTGTAGATATACATATGTGTGTGTATTACAAGGAGTACAGTAAAATTAAATTATTCTGATTAAAAGTCTATACGTTCGTAAGCTGTTCAATGCAACATTGTAGCGACATCTGAGGTATTGAAAGTCCAGCAATGTCTACTTCGTGAAGGCATTGCCGTCAAGTTTCCAACAGCTGGTTTTCATTGGGGATATCGTTTTAGCCGATGAAGGTAACATTTAAATAAATCATATTTATACTTGTATTAATTATTTTCAATATTTTTTTAATTAACTAAAATTATGCTCAAAAATGAAACTATATATTTATTAATTATAACATGTTACGATAATAAAAAGCCAACTTTATACGAGTTTTTTTTAACAGTTACTTTAGAAAACTATTTTCAATAAAGGAGAGTACAACTTTTTTTAGTGGATTTTATTACCGTTCGGGGAGTGTTTTATTTTTATGTTTTCTTATGTATTTTTCTTCATGGAAACCGAAAAATATTATAATAACGCCAGACTTAAGGAAAAATTGGTTGAAATAAAATGAATAAAATTCCTACTCGCCTCGTTATGAAATCGCTCTATCAGTTATACTTTAATAATTATAATTTCAAAATTAATTCAAAAACGGAACAAATGCGAGTAATATTGTATCGCAAAACGTTAATTAGGTTTGTCACTATAACATTTGTTACAAAATATTTAATAATGTTGTAAGAGACGTGAAAACTTGGAGCTACGATAATACATCAATTATTGCTATCCAATTAATTCTCTTTACGAATAATTGTGTGTATTTCTAGATTCGATTTATATCAAATATAATATATTAATAATTAACAGCAAAAAAATGATAATTATACGACGAGATGCCCTCCTTTTTATTATTCGGACTTGGAACCGACAGTGGTGAAATTACATCTCCTATTTACATATTTACATATATATACAAATTTACATTTGTACATGATTACATAATTATAGTTACCCATGCGCACAAGCACATATATATATATATAGAATTGCACTCATTTTTGCTTTCAAAATCACTATCTCCAATTTAATAGAAACCTTTTTCCAGCAGGAATACCGATTGGAGATAGTGACTTCGCGGACGAAAATGAATAAAAAAATATATATGCTTATGCACAAGTATAAATATGTATGTATATATGTATATGTAAATATGTAAGTAGGAGATGTCACTTCACCACTGTCAGTCCCAAGTCCGAATAATAAGAAAGAGGGCATCTCGTCATATAATTATCATTTTTTTTGCTGTTAATTATTATATAATATATTATATTTTATATAAATCGAATCTAGAAATACACAAAATGATTCGTAAAGAGGATTAATTGGATAGGAATAATTGATGTAATACCGTAACTTCAAGCTTTCACGTCTCTTATAATATTATTAAATATTTTGTAACAAATGTTATAGTGGCAAATCTAAGTAACGTTTTTGCGATACAATATTACAATATTTTTATTCATTCAAAATGAATCGAGATATTTGTAGCATCGATAGCTCTTACGTCTTTCTTGCTTTACGCGATTCGAGTCGTTAGGTTCGACTCATCGCGCCACGAAGGCATCGATCGCGCGAGATGTTCTAAACATACGTGTACTATCTTATCAGAAAACATTGCGCGCCACGTCGGTTATAAATGCAAGGTCATTTTTTCCACACGAATCATTCAGTTCCAAGTCGCTCTGTCGAACGTGTTCACTGAAAGCATGGCGCTCCTCGCGAGAATCGCTAAGTGTGAGGTACGAAAATATGTGTCGCCGTTGCGCTCGGTACGCTGACTGTCCCATGATATTCTCGTGATCTTCAAAAATTCGTCGCGTTGCACACGCAGCTGCAAGCTGCATTTGAACGTTATTCATGCAAATCGGACCATCTAGTGGATATTCGACGAACTGCGAAAGCTCTAGCGCGAAAATCGATCTGCATGTTTCGTGCTCCGACCATATTTTTTTGCACAGTGCAAATCTCTGTAAATCTCTAAACTACTTTTATATTCGCACCTGCGAATACTGTGTGCTTCCGATTAACATAAATGTTTGGAGGAATTGTGAAGTGATATTTGTCCTTTATTACCCTCTACTTTGCCCCGTTATGTTAACAATTATTATTGTGTGCTTCTTAATAATTTAAGTAATGCTTTTATACTTTGTGCAAAGCTTTTCATTATTAATCAATAAAGTCCGAAGAAAGACATAAAGTAGGCTGTTGGTTTACTTTTTAAGAATTTATATCGCCGAGGAATACCTTGGCCTCCATTACGTTTGCGATCATTGAATAAGAAATTAATTAATCTGTATACCAAATGCTAATTTATTAATGATATGTCACCAACAGCGTCACAACAGGTTGATGCATGCTCGTGCTACGAGAAGAGAATTTTTCCTTAAAATGTATCCAGAAAATCATGTAATCGCTGGACAACATGGCATTTCGAAGAATTTTATAAGTTTTTTGGAGTTTTACCACACATTCTACCAGTAAAAATGTTGTTTGAAATGCTATTTTGTCCCACGATTACACGTATGATTTTTCGGGATAGATTTGAAGAGAAAATTCTCTCCGTGTATAATTTTCGAAAGTTAATCTCTGACGAAATAAAAATTACTATAGATATATTAAATCTACTTATAAAACAATACACATTATATAATGGAATTTAATTAATTTGTACATGTATGCGTTTTATTAAATGTTCTGTTCTGTAAAACAAAAGCTTCGTGTGTGATATAACCAAAATTCCTGCAAACGTTATGTCTGGAATCAACGAGTACGCTTATCAATTTATGACCATACGTAACATCTGACGATCCGATAACCTAGAAAAACATGTTTAAATATAGAATATTGATGAGCATGAAATATATTTGTGCATTTTTAAACTATGTCATTTTAGAAGCAATCCTTTAGTGCAATATGGAGACAAGCACTTTAAAGAAGTTCCGATTCATTCGAGATTTTGATAATTATAATTTTCTTTGTTTTCGAAAAGCTACATATTGTGGGAAACCGTTTGACAATTATACGTATTTATCTATTATTTGCATGACTCACTATTTCACTTAATCATCTTGTTTATAGGCGATGTATTCTTATCGTGACGACCTTCTAGAATTTTCGTATAGGCCAACAAGTCGCAATGTAACGGCGAAAAACAACGGATAGATATACCGTATGTCAGTTGTCCGGACGGACACTCGTGACAAGTACGAATCGCGGACCGTCGGGCCTTAACTTCATAAATCCTGACCATCGACTAATTAACTATGGAAGAAATTTATTTAACTACCATCAAATCCCCGAGAAAAACCTGTACAATATATCCTATCACATTTATTTTAGATATGTTACGTCTTATATTTAAAATCTGAATAAAATAACTCATTTGTTCTTTTCAATTATCTTGTTGAATTAAAATATAAAATATATTGTTAGAGTTGGTTTAAAGATGTAAAATCCCTTTATGCTATCTCTAAGTTGTTTTGAGTGCATCGGTGCGTCAATAAAATTTACGAAGTGACAATCGTCACCAATTGATCCTCAGACTATGACGTTTGTAAGGGGAAAAACACCATTGCTGACTTCTGTCGTAATAGAGCATCTTAACTTCGTGTATGAAGCCCAATCTACCACGTGTTTCTAGGTTAAAAATCTCGGATCGCCACGTGTTACGTACATTGAGAAAAATATCCGATTAAATAATCGGATAATTCAATTGCATAGTAACAAATGTATATATCCGATTAAATTGTATATCCGATAAAGAATATGATTGATTTTTCGATCAAGTTTCATCGGAAGCTGCATTTTATCGAGTAAATTTCTTCGAATATACTTATCCATAATTTAATTGGAAAACTTAGGGCAGGTTGTTCCCACCTCTTGGTAAGTTAACCAATAGTCAAATCATGTGTATATCTTTGTTTTTCCCTTAAATAGGAAAAAGATAGACATGTAATTTAGCTGTTAGTTAGCTTACCCAGAGGTTGGAAAAACCGGCCCTTAATCGGAAACACTATTTAATCGGTTTATCCAATTTTCCTCGGTGTATGGTCGTAAGCGTACTCGCTGCTTCAGATAACATTTGCGGGAACTTACATAAAATCGCAGAAAGGAACATTTTCCAAGCTCCCACGCGTTTATAAATAAAATAAAGGATTACTTTATTAAAATGAAATAATAAATGTTTATTTAATAGACCGATACTAATATTTTACGTTAACTCTTAAAATACCCACATATTTCACATGCATATTAGCTTTCAAAGTATAATATACATTATTCAATAAAATAATTCATTAATTATATATACGATTCAACGCACGGCAATTCGTTTAAATTGCATTTGATTAAAACAGTATTATTCGCTATTAATATCTCTAAATTAATTTCTAACAATACATATCGCTGTATACATTAGTGCATATGGAAAAATAATTTGAACAAAAGTACGGGTTGTGATATCTTTTTGTACAAATTAGCATAAAAATATTCCAGACACGCTTTACCAGATCCTATAGCAATGCTGCCCCGACGGTTAAAATGTACATCGACGGGCACTTCACAGGTAATTGTTTTAAAGATTTAAAATCTGTGTACTCCTATCAAGTTATTACTTTTTATTTGCATTTCTCTTAACTTATTCCGTAAGAAATTTTTCCGCCTGGAATATGTTTACTTTTATGTAAAATATTTTTAATTTATTTAGTAATGTCATACGATTTTCCACACGTTTTTCGGTACAAAAAGTAATGACATTTTTCCTTCAAACATGACAGACATACAAGAGAATATTCATCCTATGAAACAATGTAGAATCAGTTGAAGGTGATACTTAGATATATTTTCAAGCAAAGTGCACTTTATGTTATTACAGTATGATGTTCACGATTATTCTTGCAACAACATCCATCTATAAATTGCATAGATATTTATACAAATAAGTTATTAAGAGAATTTTTCATTAAGAAGTCTAAATTGTCAATAACTTTACGTTAATTAGATACTAATACGGCATTTATTAATTATAAAGTGCATAATTAACTACACATTAATCTATCATACACTTTAAATCGTTTCTACGATACAATTTACACAAAAGTCACGTCAATCGAAACTCGAAATAATTCGAAACTCTCTTTCCAGAATCAAAAGCTACAGAGTTCATTGATGTCCACAATCCGGCGACAAATCAAGTGCTGTGCCGCGTTCCAAAATGCACGAGGGACGAGATGGAGAGTGCGGTGCAGAGCGCTCAGAAGGCATACGAGAAGTGGCGGTATACAAGTGTCCTAACGAGACAAAATTTGATGCTAAAATATCAGGCTCTCGTGCGCGAACACTCGGTCAGTTTATCAATTCTAAATCCTAAACTAAAGCTTTATGTATTTTACTAATTAATTAATATCACGTGCGACGGGTAGAGAGAACGAAAGATAGGCGATAGCACAACGTAAATTGTAAGTAAAGATGATTAACAAGCGTGGCGAAGTTAAAAAGCTCGGTGGCGCGGCGTCAGTAGTAATGGTCGGTAGTGGACAGACATGAACCGCTGCGCGAACCTTTGCTACTAGACAATTGCAATTAGCGCTGGGGACATCGTAGCAAATATTTCGCGCTACAGTTTCATTAGATCCCCATTTCTTATTCGTTTTTATTTTATCTTATCTGTATTATTTATCTCTGTTCGCAGAAAGATATTATAGAGTGTATTGTGAAAGAAAATGGAAAGACTACGGCTGACGCGGAGGGAGATGTGCTTCGAGGTCTACGTAAGTATATTGAACTGCTACGCAGATTATAAATCGGACAGTGCTCCAATTTATTACTTAACTGTTAGCTTTTAATTGTCGATTTTAATTTTCGAAATTCTCGATTTAATCGAAGTTGCCGTATAAAAATTAAAGGGTGTTAAATAAATATGAAAGAAATTATCCCGACATGCGACATGTTAATTTGATTTCAAAGAACAGAGTGGCTCGAAATTATGCAAAATGTAATGATAATATTAAAAATTGTAATCACGATTAATATGCCGCGTGGATATCGGCTGATTCTTAATTATGCGATTGCAGAGGTCGTCGATTCGTGCGCGGCGATCCCGTTGATGCAAATGGGCGAATCCATGACCAACATCGCCACGGACATGGACATCGTCTCGTATAAAGTACCCCTCGGTATTACCGCGTCCATTTGCCCCTTCAACTTTCCCGCTATGATACCGCTTTGGTCGTTTCCGCTATCGGTCGCATGCGGGAACGCCGTTATCCTGAAGCCGTCGGAACGGGTACCAGGTGCGGCCATGATACTCGTTGATCTCTTCACGAAAGCCGGTGCACCAGCTGGCCTTGTAAATGTGATACACGGCCACCGTGCAACAGTAGACTTCATCTGCGAACATCCTCGCATCAAGGCTATCTCGTTCATCGGTTCTGATCAGGCGGTAAGCGTGGGGTGAAAAACGAGATCAGAAATTGCATTTTGGGCCAACTAAATTTTGTTTCATTCAATAAAATGGGTCTCTCAGTGTAGTTAAAATATGTTTTTGTGTAAACTTTGTGATAAAACGTTCCTAGTTAGCAGTTTCGAAACAAGCTACAACGAGGCAACGCGACAATACGAATAATAATAATCAATGAATTCTTCGATTTTCAGGGCAAGTATATTTACAAGCAGGGCAACGCGCATGGCAAAAGGGTACAGTGCAATTTGGGCGCTAAAAATCATTGCGTCATTCTGCCAGACGCAAATAAGAACAAAACGTTGTCGCAAATCGCCGGGGCGGCTTTCGGCGCCTCCGGGCAGCGATGCATGGCGCTCTCGGTGGCTATTTTCGTAGGCAAAGCCAAGGAATGGGTACCCGAGCTAGTAGAAGCGGCGAAGAGGTTGAAGGTAAACGCCGGTCACGTGCCCGGCACCGATGTAGGACCTGTTATATCGCCGCAGTCGAAGCAGAGGATCAAAGAGCTGATCGACTCCGGTGTTAAAGAAGGCGCGCATTTAGCCCTTGACGGGAGAGAGCTCGTTGTGCCCGGCTACGAAAGCGGGAATTTTATTGGACCCTCAGTGTTAACTAACGTCAAGGTAAGATGCGTCAGATCTTGATTCAGAATTGATTCAGAAATTAATCAAGCCTAAACGTTAAAACATGAATTAAGAGATAAACTGGGGATTTTCTGTCAAGAGAAAAACCTAAATAAAATCGAAAACTAAATTATTCCCCACGGAGAGTTCCATCTACACAAACCTTTTTACTCAAGATTTTTCATAACTTCTAGAATCTGTGCGGTGTTTTCATTAATTTTATATATTCTAATTTAATGCTGGCAATCCCACTTCGTTTATATCACAGGCTGCTTGATATGATTGCAGCCTACAATGAAGTGTTACACGGAAGAAATATTCGGGCCCGTTTTAACGTGCATGTTCGTTGACACTACCGACGAAGCCATCGACATCATCAATAAAAGCACTTACGGCAATGGCACGGCACTTTTCACGACAAACGGAGCGTCAGCCAGGGCATTCATAAACAGAATCGACGTCGGCCAAGTTGGCATTAATGTACCCATACCTGTCCCTGTACCGATGTTCAGTTTCACCGGTAACAAGGGTTCTTTCCTCGGGGACATAAACTTTTACGGGAAACACGTGAGTAACTTTGCGTGACTTTATTTTGATGAATCAGTCTATTTATCAAAATCATTCATACGTGTGAGCTTCCAAAATAATTTCCTAATTATAATTAGTTACTGAAGTTAATTTAAATGTTAATTTAATTTTTTAAAAACAGTAAAATTAGCTAAAGCGAAATAAACACACAAGGTGTGTTACGTCAAACCGTTAAATTCTATAATACATTCTAGAGCAAACAAGTTCATGTATTGCGTCAATTCGAGTTATCGAGATATGAAAAATTTAATTCTCGTCACCGTGTCTTGTTTTTACAAAATTGGAATTGTTCTCTTTGATAAACAATTATCCCCGCACATATTATTTGGAGCGCGATAGTAAATAATAAGTGGAGTTCGAGCTATCGAGTTATCGAGATACGAAGAATTTAATTCTTGTCATCGTGTCTTGCTTTTACAAAATTGAAATTGTTCTTTTTGATAAACAATTGTTCCCGCACATGTTATTTGTAGCACGATATTAAATAATAAGTAGAATTCGCGTGAACAAATGATAGATACATAATATAACAATAACTTGGTGACGCGCGCTTTTATTAACCTTCTTTCAGGGGGTGAATTTCCACATGCAAATTAAGACCATAACACAGTTGTGGAGATCCAGTGACGCTACCGACATCGCGTCGTCGACGTCGATGCCTATTATGGAGTGAAGCTACAATTACATGTGATTTTACGACACACGAAAGGTTGCCTGAGCTTCGCTACGTTCTTCGTGCGTAAGAACGTATACAACTTAATTCTGCGATTTAAAACTGCGATCGCGCAGTTTCAAACAATGTCTTCCATTGTTGCGTACAAATCTGTAAATGTTGAGCATATTTTTATAACCTAGATAGACTACATCTATTTTTTTTATACAACAATAAAGTGTAGTCCAAACGTCGATTCTACATTTATGCCCTAAAAAATACAAGTTTGATTGCTACAGAAGGCTATATATAATACAAAATTAAATAAAGAATTCATACTGCTACACACCTGCATTACATATTTTAATTATTATCGAAGAGAGGTGTCTCGCGAGTAAAATTCATTCCTTTCGATGTCGCTACTAAAGTTATCGAAAGCACTAATTTACGCGCAACCGTCGAGAAATTCATTTGCCAATGCTATTAAGTGAACATTTAATACAAATGCAGCGAGCCATAATAAATTCCGAATTTTCGACCGAAATCTCTTCATCGGGCCTTTTGCCGTGCGCGCTGCTCTGCTTGTAAATATACAAGGGAAAAAAATTATGCTGTATCAACAAGATCAGTGTAATTGAAATAAAATCGTTGAAACAGCATCAGTATTAAAACATAAAAACATCAGACTGTTGTCTTAATAATCTAAATATTTAGTTGAATGCTTAAAATTAAAATCCATAGCAAATACAATTGAGTGAATTCTTTATGTTTGTGGCAGCCCGTGACGTTAACGTTTAATTCAAGCCACTTCATTTTGCTTAATACAACAGCATTTTTTTTCCGTGTACCTACTCTGAAAATCGAAGAATTCATTGATTATTATTATTCATATTATCATGTTGCCTCGTTGTAGCTTATTTTGGGACTACCAGCTAGGAACGTTTGTATCACAAAGTTTACGGAAAAAAATCTATTGTCGATTCTATTCGACTGGCACAATTCAACGTAACAGCAAACGCGTAACGTTTTTCCTATCGATCAGCCCTCGCTTATAGTAACAACCGCGCGTGGGCGGCGCCAGGCGAAAATACGCCTAAAATTCGATGGCATAAGCACCGAAAGAAGTTCACGGTCAACACCTTCTGATTCGTCCTTGAACCCCCTGGCCCCACGAACCCGCGCGCGGACATCCGTCTCTCGGCGATATTCGAACTAACTTCCGGCAGTCAGGAGCGATGTACGCGCCGACGCGCGCACCCCGTCGTCGCCGTCGGGCCGCATCTGCGCATTTTCCAGCTGAGTTTCCCTCACAGGCGAGGTTCTGCCTGTCCCGGATTGTCGTGTATTCGCCGACACACCAGGCCGGCAGGGAAATCAAAGGAAAGCCCTCGACTACCGTTCACATATCGTGAGTATATCGATACGTTTGTGCTCGCGAGCCCAGCGTGGCTTTCCGTCCTCCCCCGTCTACGTTTCCTTCCCGAGGTTCAGCTTTATTCGACAGACACATCGAGAATAATTTATCTGTCTTCCGAGAGAGGCTATTGATGCTTTATCGAATTTGCCCACGGTTAAACATTCGGCATGCAGCAACGCTTGGAGCTGTTAATCGCTTGAGAATGTTGAGCGTTGGCCGTGGGTCTCCTTCGTTCGCCAGGGCTCAATAACTCTTGGGTGATTTTTTTAAACAAGCCACCGTCGGTGTCGGCACCGGTTAAGTGGAGTGTAATTGACCGTTTTGGCTCTAATTTCCGGCATGTCGTGTTTATTCGCCAGGCGTACACTTCATCGTGGCGTGTACTTCACCGTGGCGTGTACTTCATCGTAGCTTCGATGTCATGACTACGAGTACGCTTGTTTTTATCATTAATTATACTAAGGGGTAGAATTTACGTATGCGAGGTGGCATGGAATCTCCATTTAGGAATAATATTTTGTTTCATATTTATCTCGTTATAAATTATTATTTATATATTATCACCTTTATATTATTTTCCTTAATATTAAACAATCGACAATCTTTGTGTAAAATAATTATTTTATAAATATCTGCAAAAGAGAAGTGCTCAATCGAATGGGTGAAGGGGAGAGCGATTCATATTGGATTACAGATTTATTTTTGATCATGAATGTCGAGCGTTCGTTAAATCGAAGTTAAACGCAAATATTTCAGTTTTCACTACTGGGTCTTCGCATCTTCGAACTTGTTGATATGCTTTGAACAATGCAGCTTTTAAATGTCAGGTGCTTTCGTGTGAACTGATTCACATACTTTCCACTTTGTCCACGCTTTAATTAAACATTGTTTTGTGATTGAGTTCATAAGCAATCTACTTTATTGCGAATTGAAGCGAAACCTTTGACAGCAGGCGCTGTGGGAATGGCCATATTAATTCTTTTGTAATAAAATTATTTAATTGTCTCTAGACACAGAGAAATAGTTCTATTTCTAATACTATTCGATTTATTCCATTCGCGTTAACTGTACATTTTTGTCACGCCAAAAACTGGCGGTTCTTGAAAAAGTTCCAAGAGATATTTCTGACAATTTTGTACATTTAATTAAATAATGTTTAATTAAAGTACAAAGCGTGGACGAAATGGAAAGTATTTGAATCAGCTCACGCAAAAACTGCTTGACATTAAAAGCTGCATTGTTCAAAGCATATCAACAATAAAATTCTGATAAAGCAATCCAACAAAGGAAACGTCTGCAAATGCATCATTTCTCTGTCAAATCGTCATCCCCCCCCCTCTCTCTCTCTCTCTAAAAACCTTTCTTTTTATGAAATACATGTTTAATGCAATAGTTAGTTGCGCAAGAAAATATCCACGTAGAAAATTATCGCTCTGACGTGGAACCTGTTAATTAAAGTTTTTAATATATTCATGAACTCTTTACTGTTTTGAGAAAGTTGTAAACACAATGCTGACTGAGTCTTGTTATTTTGCAAACAGTCTTATGGTGAAGAATATCATCTAATCACTACTGACTTCGGTTCACGCGAACACGCCGACCATCTCGTTGCCTTTCCTTCGCTTTACGCAACGAGACTTTTTCTGACAGTTTAAATAATTACGCATGAAATGAAAACGCAAGGAGACGGGGTGCTAGATAGCTCAGTATTAGAGCACTCCGCTTCGATTGTCGAATAAAAGGGTTCTATTCCTGGACCTGTCATCGCGTATATAGGACGCTAAGAATTTTGATTCGGAAAATATTCCATTCTGATACAAACAAACCCTGCAAGATACATATGTATTTTCGTGGGAAAAACTTATAAAGCTGAAAACTTTGTTCCTGCTTATGCATCTTCTTCTTTCTTTACCAATTTCTTCTTTATGTTTATAAAAGTCTCCGTTTGTACAAAATATTGTGTCGAAAATTGGTATTCGGTATTGTAGTGTTATTTAGACGTTTTAATGCATTTGATCTATTTATGTAATTATAAAACTTACGTTACAATTATAAAGGAAACTTTAGCCCATCCGGGGTTATAATGCCATTCGATAAGCACTTCTTTATGCGATGAATGTTAAAATTACATTGATTCTAAAATAGATCGTGCGTCTGAATGAGCACAAGATAGTCATGCAATATCAGTGCAAACAGATCAGAGAGTTGCCATGTAAAAAAAAAACAGATATGATACAATAACTTAATTATACTGTGTCACCGAGTGTTATTACATTGAATTTTATACCTTGTAAAAACAAGTCGACAATTTACGGTGCACGACGATATGTGAATAATTTATTGCAGAAATACAGAACGGTGTACACGAACAAAATTATTGTTACTTATTTTATAGCAAAATTGATTTCGTATAAATATTATGCGATCCTACCATTTATTTTATCAACTGTAGCTTAAAAGCCTATTAAATCAATTTCCCTGAAAAAACTGTACCGTTCAAACACCCTTTAATTTTGCAGCAAAACTTTCCATACAAAATTTACATGTAATTTCCGTTTTGTTCTCTCTCTCTCTCTCTCTCTCTCTCTCTCTCTCTCTCTCTCTCTCTCTCTCTCTCTCTCTCTCTCTCTCTTGTTTCTGAATAAAAACATTCCGATTGCAGTGCAGAATCCCTTGCTGAATAGTCGCGCCCTTTGAAAATAAATACGAGTGGCCGTTCGGCTGACAGAACCATATATTTGCGGTCGGCTGAGGGATCGCCGCCGTGTATCTCTAACAAGATCTCTATTCCGACAGGTTGAATAATTATGTACAAAACGGTGCGGAAAGGCGATGCCAGTCTACAGTATACGATACTACCACAGACGGATCAGTTCTCGTCCGGCGGATTCCCGCAGGCTTCCGGCAAGCCTCGGCCGAGGATCATCAAGTACACGATGGCCACCATAATGGTGCTGATCATACTGTCCTGCGTGGCCACGCCGTTCCTGATGAATCAAAACGATCACAATCTCTTCGCCAGCACGATGCGAGCGATTGGCCGAGCAGAGCCGGCCAGGAACACATCGAGGAGCCAAACGAAGAACATCAGTGAGGGTAAGAACAGAGGCAGGATTTCGGCTACGACGACATCGACGACCGAGGTTACAAGGAGGAAAGACCTCGAAGATGGCACGACCTCCTTCAATGTAATTCTCCGGGGTGAGGAAGAGGAGGAGGAGGCTATGGTTGATGACGCCACGTTAGCAGGTATTATCTTTCAATTTTCGAGGAAGAAGACGCAGATAATTGTGTGTTGCACAGAAATAATGAGAGCTACCGGTATTTCCGTTTGCAAGTTATAAGAGAAAAGTCGCGATATGTAATATTCATGTTATTTTTTTATTAAAGAATACGTCCTACTTTTATAAAATGAAGTCTTTACTCTGGACTTTGTTATGAGTTATGATACTTCGAGTAATGTTATATTGCAGAATAATATTTTCTCCTCTTTGTCCAAAAATTCTCTCTGTCCCTGGGTTGCTTAAATTAGGATGAGCATTATGAGATCGAGCACGAAATTTAATTTCCTCTTGCAGAATACCTCGGAGTACCGCGATAAAACACAGAAATGACGGGCGTAAAATAAGATTTCAGCTTTACATAAATATTGGAGCCGTGATATAATTGGTTTGGGACGCTCTGCCATCAGTTTTCCAACTAAGCTGGCGTTATTGTCGACTGTGTATGTAAGTACAGGCAATTCTCTCTTTCCAGACACGCCGGAATTTAGTACACAAGTGATTTCGAGCATGGAAACGTCAACGAGGGACCGCCAGGTGATAACCACTTCCGTTCTACCGTCGACAACCATTATCTCGGCGTCGTCGGCGACAACGAAGGCATCCACGGGCGGCACGACGGAGGACACGAAAACGTTGAGCACGCCGAAGAAGCCGAAGATGCCGAGGGTGACCCTGAAGCTGCGGGAGAACGAGACCATACCGCAGATGTACGTGAAGGCGGGGATAGCCTCCTACAAGAAGGGCAACATCACCACCAGCGTGCTCGCGCCTCGCCTGAGTCTCGAGGGCTTGATATTCAAAACGCCGGAAGGCACGATAAAACCCTGGCCCCAGAAGTGGTTCTTCGGCGAGCCCTCCGATTCCGATGTCAAGACGTGGAAAGTGTTTGTAAGTGCTCGTATTTCTCGATCGGGCGCCCGTACGTTCCCGGGGAATTGCGTTCAAGGGGACCTCGAGTGGCCTGCATTTTGATAGAGTGCATCGATCACGCGAATCGCCTATGCAAAAATTGCCATCTCGTCGTTTCCTCGCGCGCCTTGCTCTTTCCTTATTCCGGAATTATCTTTTAAAATGTGGTCTTACGCACAAGCCCTTCTTCTCGCACGTTGGTTCTGCAGCTTTCGCTTGTTTTCCTTACATTCATTTCATCGTATTTAGATGAGACCCTTTGAATGTTGCTAATTCGACGCTTCTCTCTGCTTTATATTTATATGACAAGTGTAATCATATACAACTCTTACCTAGCTCCTATTTTACGTAAAAATACTTTGAAAGTGGAAAGAAGACAGACAAAGAAATTTCACGTTACTCTTTAAACGAGTATCCCAAGATTTTTAATTTAATCTTTCAAAGATTTCTATATTTTCCATTTAAAAATATATATATTAATTTTAGGTCTATCAGTCGCTCTATAAACCCATTTCAACAAAATTGTACAGGGTATTTTTATATCCCCAACTTAATCCGTAAAATATATTTTCGCATACATATTTTTCGAACTTAGCCATCCGACCGTCAATTTGAAATTTTGCGTCCTGCATAAATATTGATCGCGTTGCACCAAAGATATCTAAAACTGAAGCACTCTGTCCGATCGATAAGCAGAGCATGTTCGTGAATCTAAAAGCGGACGAGGAATTGCTCGGAGCCTTTATTTTTCCCACATGCTTCCCATCGGGACAGCAGTCGTACTTTTACTTCCTTCTTAAAGAATTGCAGGACGTGACGTTATGTATAACGTTTTTCTGCGAAATGTTTCACGCGTGACATCGTATCCTATTATATATTTTCATATAAATCTATAAGACTTATATTTCTCTCCTATTGCTTTCATTTTTTTTTAAATCTTTCGCGACAAGAAGATTTTTGCGTAAAATTGCAGAAGAGGAAAAAGTTGCTTTCTTGAAACATCGACCTCGCTGGCCAATCAATATAAAAGCCGCGTGTTCTCCCTTGAGCCGATAATGCTTACTCGTTGCCCGAAACTGCTTGCGCTGCACTTAAAGATTTTGCACAGACTACACGAACGTCATTAGGAAAAAGCAGTCGCGCAAAATACGTTATGTGCTTCATGAAAGGGTCGGAATCGCAGTTTTCAAACAAAATTCATTCGTAGTAATTTTTTCGCAAAAAAAAAGAGCGAAGTTTCCATTGTTGCCAAGAAAACACATTTCACAACAAATGAAAATTCATCCAATAAAAAGGTTAGTTTTTCCTGGTTAATTTCTTGTTAAAAAGTCAACGACAAGGAAAATCGTTTACCCGACATTTTTGCCGAAATATCTTCACCAAATATTTTCACGTGTTCAACAGCTTTTGCATGTTGCAGGCTTTTGCTTTTTCGTGTCGTTATAAATTTAAGCTGAACTTATCGAGCTAACAGCTGCTCGCCAAGCAAAACCCTTTTGCTTTATCCAATTTTCATAAATTGTGTACAATGTATAGTAAAATGCGCTCTATTTTACAACGCGTCCCGCGCAGAATACCTTTTACGAACGGAGTGCTTAATTTACCGTGGAATTGAAAATACCAGCGTCAGGATACACAGGGGATTAATAGGATCTTGAGTACCTACTAATTCATATATTTACCGGCACTTGACTTGGTAGTTATATCAGATGCACCGGCGTCTACCAGTTTGAGTTTTGCATATTAAGCGGTAACTGGGGTAACAGAGAGTAGCAACATTTTCAGATGAATATTCATTTTTCGGTGGATAAGGAACGGTGTGGATTATATCGCGGTGTTATACGGGCGCAATATTGATGAAAATCATTCGCAAAAGTCGAGAGAGAGCTCTTCTTGAAAAATGCAGTAAAAAAGACAGTGGATACATGATACAATAGTTTACAATAGCTTGGCGAAATAAAAAGCATTTTGTTCTCGAAACAGGTACAATTCATTTTATTTTACAGAGTTATTTCCGCGCGCAGCCACGAATGTGTAACTTAGAAAAGAGATTATTTACTTTACGTATTTCCTCCGTGACTCTCAATTTAGCGAACTGATCGCGAGCATTTTTACGTCAGTTGCATAACTCGTAATTGATTACTACATGTCTCGGTCGAAATATTAAGTGAAATTCCGCGAACGACAGACGCAAATAGCTGTTCGGGTGGAGGCTCAGTGGCATTAAACGGAACACTATCGTGAATTCCGTGCATTACGGAGCGCACAAATCAGAATTTCAAACAGGTTATTGCGCCGATGGCCAACGGGAGCCGGCGAAAACGTATTATCGTGCACGCAAAGCCGTAGGCCGACGTTTGACCTAATAGCAAATTAAAGCAGCCGGTGAACAATCGATCAAAAGAATGCTTACTTATTCAACAATATTTGTCAACACCGAAATAGCCGAGATAGAGCTAAAAGAACGTAATAATTTGTATTAATAATCTTAATAAAATAAGACGCGATTTCTTTCATTATTTCACTGTAATTTGCATTTCTTAAATAAATACAATTTTCCTTAACATCATATAAACTGAATAATTTTGGTTCGTACTCTGTGCTTTTAACATGAATTGTACCCATCGATATACAACTGCCTATTAAATTGACATTGCTCGTGATATTAATTGCGTTAATTCGTCATGAAGATTAACATTTGTGCGTAGAAGGGGAAGGAATGCTTTCTATATGGGGGATATTTCATTTCAGCTGAATAAAAATATTGAATGTAATAGAACGGAAATATGAGAAAGAAATATGCATGATTTAATACTCTTTAACTTATCGCATAACAGAGACGTCGTATATTAAAGATATTGCCGTGCGAATAACGTCGGCTTCATTGAATTTACAGGCCGTGAACCACATGCCGATGATAACAGTTTATGCAATCTTTGGAGGAATGTGCGCAACGGCGTGTGGCCTAATCGCCCTGATGATTCATGTGCAGCGTGGTGCACGTAAAGCGTTCAGACGTGCAGGACAGAACGTCGAGGAACCGGATGTCGAGGAGCACGAGTCGACGCTGCTGGGCGCGGAGAGCCAAGAGACCGAGGAAAAGGAGTAATCCCGGCGACGAACAGGACGCATCCGTACATAGCGCGCGTAAGACTTGCCTATTTTTACAAACACACGTCGGTTAGACTTAGGCGTCTTCCACATCGAAGGATAGAAGGTCGAAAACGCGGGCGAGGTACGAGAAGGATTTTTTTACGACGTAGCCAGCTGTAGAGAATCGCGGTACGAATGCACGAACAACGTGATTGTCCCAGAGATAAGGATCGGCGTGAGATTCATTTTGCGAGATTGCTCACTGCGTTGCCGTTAACTAGGTTCATCTTTGTGCTGCGGTTGATTTTTTAACGAGGGCTTCTTGCGAGCTTGCGGGCAGAAACCGATCATGTTGTACCAATCGCTCTTAACGTCACGCTTTTGTTTCACCGTCGGATTTACATGCTCGTTGATAAATTAGCGACGGACCATTTATACGTTTCTTGCAACTGTGGTATAGTTCGACTAGCGACGTGATTACATGATATATTATAATCCTGCGATAATCGAGCGGATCGTGAAAAAGTTGCGCAAATAAAGTTTCGTTGTTACTACTTTAAGTTTGCGATGAGGCTAGGCAGGTTTCACAAACCCGCCACGATGGGCGCACAATTGTGTATGCTGACAAACTATATAAATATATACATATATACAGAGAAAAGAATACGTATCTCGCTGGCAAGTTAAGGAGACCAAAATTTATAAGCCATTTAAAGGAAACATTAAAACGAGTTCTATAACGAATTCTCTTTTTAGAAATTCCTTTGAAAGTTCCTACTAAATTTTAAAAAATTTGATAAAAGCCACAGAAGTATTCTAAAAATATAAACGACATCTTCACAATTCTAATTAGTCCTAATTCCAATTCTGAAGAGTTCGAAGCACGTTTCTCTGCGCAAAGAGAAGTGCAAAGTTGAAAATAATTTTACATAATAGATTTCTCAAGGGATTTAGGAGAAGAAATTTTTCAATCGTAGTACGCGCAATAGCATGAGAAAGTAAATGTTAAAAATGAACGTACCGCGAAGCTTCGACGCGTCTTAGAGTCAAGACGTTACCAATAAACAATTTGTGGGCCCGAAAGAGATGTCTCCTTAATTCGGCCACTTATATTTGCTAAACTTTCTATAACGTACACGATATGCGTATATAAATACACGATATACGATTATAAAGTATTATATGTGTGTCATCGACTTTTCTAGGATCTCGAAAAAGCAAAAAAAAGTGCTTTTAACTTTCTGACGCCAGTCGAATTCTATCTGCGTACAAAAGTAGCCGTACTGCCAGCTACAATAAAGGGCCCGCTTTCCAGCCTCGTTTAATTAAAAGTGATGTTTGACGAACATGCTATCAGGTATATCGTTTAATCGATATCCACACACCGTTTACTCAGTGATATCTGTCGCACGGAGAAACGTAATATCATATTTTGCAAAATATGACTAGCAGATTGACGATATTGCGTCGGGAGTACGTCAGAAATATTGAATTAATCCGAACCTTGCGCGATTAAACTAAAAGTTTAATTACAGGCGGCTTCATCAACGTATTGTTTCGATAAAATGACATTTATGTAAAAGCATACAGAAGCAGGACGCAGAGACGTTTTATGGAACCGATATATATATATATATATATATATATATCTTCATATAAATTATACCTTTCAAAGGGGAAAGCTGAACAAATTGTGTCAAAACTGATATTGACATGGGTCACTTTATGATCGTTAACGCCCGTCGCGAGTACATCGCAAAATACTGTGTACTGGAAATACAATGTGTCTAAAATAGACGTATTAATGCCTCTAAAGTGAAACTTTAGAAACTACAACCGTTCGACTTATATATGATATTTTAGATCGCTTTTACGTGATTTTAAGACACACAACTAACTTAATACTTTTGTTAAATTAATTTTCATTCCACTGGTGTGAAAACAAGTGTATCAGTCTATACTAGTCTAGTTCGTGCTATACTGCGTAAAATTGTTAATTGTGATTCTGTACTTAAATTGCGCCATTTGATATTTGACAATAATTGCGCTTGACAAATTCTAGAATAATTAATTTTGTTTCTTTCAAAGTAAAACTGTAAATTTTTACCTACTGTCAAGCGATCTAGGACGATATGCAAAACGAGACTCAACTATACGAGCTTTAGCTAAGAACATTCCGCAAGATTGATTCTAAGAGTCAGTGTTGCTATTTTATTTTATTCGACGTAAAACGCACAAGATAAAAATTGTGACGATAGCTACTTGACAAAGAAAAATGCTTGTGCAAGCGAATCGAAAAGATCTAGTGTATATTTATTACACAATTGCGACAACAAGGTAATCTAACTTGCAAGTTATTTACTATTTGTAAGATCCGTTTTATCAGTAGCTAACCTTTACTATGTGCAACACAATTTCCACCTTTTGCAACTCCATACTTTATTTAACTTGTAGCGCCATTACTTCAAACGAGGTAGAACTTCCAATAATATGTAATTTACTTACAAATTACAATATTAAGTTACAGCTCCGTATTTTGTTGTACAACGTTCAAATAGTTTTAAACACTATTGTATACTTTTAAAAGTTTAAAATTGTTTTATCTGCAAAAGTCTGATAGTAAATCAATAAATAATTAGATTTAGAAATTGTACTATATCCAGAAATTTTTCATGCAAAATTCATACCTATTTATTTACAAAAATAATCAGCATCGCAACATACGAAGCCCGCGGCTAAAAATCTAGGTTGTCTTATTATTTATAAATTGAAAAAACATTTAAATGAGAAATGGATGCTGCAAAAAAAGATTGCGAGAAATTTTAATTATAGTCATATCGTTATATAAATTTTATTCTATATATTTTCAAGTCAAAGACGAAAAACTATAGCTATATAATCTTAGGCTAAGCGATCTGACGTAATTCATTTAATTTCACATATCGCGTGCACTTTGTATAATTAAAATCGAAAAAATTCACAGTATCATCACAAAACCATCTAGAGATACTCATGAGAAACGCAAGAATATTATCATATTCATTAAGTTGCACTCATGTTTTGTAATAATAAATCACTCGTTATGCTACAATTAGCGAAAGGAAATTTTATCATAATGCGTATTTAGTTTAACATCATGCTAGTTTTTAACAAAATTCTTGTCTATTATTTGTAATTAAGGAGCGACCACAATAACTTCGATCTTTGATCGATAGTGCTCGTAAATATGTCTCGATATAATAATCTCTCGATATGCAAAAACTTTTTATTTATTCGTGTAAATATCAATTGCTCATAGCAAGTGTTATATTAATGCTTGTAAATGGCTATTATTTACATTTATAAGTTACATTAATTAATATTATAATAATAATTTATGTTAGAATTGTACAACTGTGATTATCAACCTTTGGTTTCGTAGATTGTTACCACATTCCTTCTATAATATTTCATCAAGTGAAATTATTACAATTAATGCAATATCATTATTTATAATAAAATTACCATGTACTACTTTTGATTTTAAAATATCTTGAAATATGTAAAATCTATTTCTTAGTTTATTAAATAATCTTGAACGATTTCAAAATGTAATAACTTGTAAAATATTAATTGTAAATTTTTTGTACAGAATTAAATTTCAGTGATTTGAAAACGTTATTAAATTTCAGATATTTGTAAAATTAGCAGTCAATATCGAGAAATTATATTTAATTCATGTTAAGCGAACCTGCAGTAAAATAAATTACAATTATCATATTGCAAATGGATAAGAGAGCAGAGGGAACCCGGTGACCATCTGTATGGAATATTTAAAAAGTAGTTATGAATATAAAATTTAAACCGTATACTAATGAGCTATTTGTGACTTTTCGTATATTAAACTCTTCTAGTATTTATTCCAACACGACTACGAGATTCGTTGGAGGCACTTTGGGAGGCTCATAGTTTGCGAAATTATTTGTAAGGCACCTAATGGACAATTAATGAAAGAAGAAAATATACGGTAAACTCACAACAGGATAGAGACAAGAACACTTTTCTGTCACGTATTTACTTGGATGTGATAGGTCGGTTTTTAGAAAAGTTTGAGAACTCGTAAAAGAGGACTATAACGCTCAAATCAATGATTTTCTGAGACCTGCGCCGTTTCGTGAAAATTGCGTGAAACAAGTGAAAATAGAGAAGATAAGGGGAAGTCATTCTAGAATCGACCGCGCGATTTTCGAGAGACGGACGTCCCGAGGACTCCGCGTCGATAAACAACCGTATGCACTAATAGAGCGTACATACAAAAAACAAATAATGTTCGATGCGTTTTCGAAAGAAATAAGGATTTCATAAGTGACACAATAGCGCTGTAGCTGAAGAGAAAGACGGTTATAGTTTATATTTTAAAGATTATATTTTTTTAACTTTATTAATTTTTGACTTCCACGTATATATACATGTATAAATAAATATAAATATATATATATAATATAAATATGATGGAAATGTAATGGACTACTGTATATATATACACGCATATTTTAAACAAAACCGTGTAGCGCACAAAATTGAGGCACTCTAATTTGTCGATTGATTACAATCGTGACTAAAAGCTTAGACGAAACAATCGCAAAATATGAAATAATTCATAAATTAGAAAAGTAAAACATTTAAATATTTTATAGATAAAGGATTACGTTTAATTGGTGGCCATATAATCAATTAACTCAAGAAGAGACAAGTGATTTTCTAGATGCGTAAATATTTGACGAGTTTAATAGAGTTAAAACTGATTTGTAAGTCAATGGTGACGTGCGCTTTCTAGGATGTAATCCTATCAAATAATTGCACATATTCATTTGCACACAAGTTTGTTTACAAGATCGAGAACGTTGCGTTATTCTATAACGATCCATATTGGATCCGTGCTGCACGGGCTATTTGCACTAGCTTAGGTAGGCCAAAGACAATTCCGTGTATATATATATTATAAACATTGTATGTGCGTAGACTCGAAGTGTCTACTACGGATATGGCGGATAATGTAATCGTCTAATCATTATTTTACAACTAAATAAACTCAGGACTGTGAAACAATTGTCGTGGTAGCCAGTAACTGAGAATCTTATTTACTAGAAGAAATAGAAGATTGATATACGCGCGCGTTTATACACATTCCAATATATTTCTATCAATAGTTATCAAGCAAAATGTGATTTTCTGCGACGTGGATAATCATCGATCCACTCAAGCCTCACATATGTGCTAACTCTCTGCCATAATCCTATTGGACGCCTCGATCCTACACGTATGTCCCGACAATCACGATGCGGCTTACCGATCGTGGTCCGTTTATTATTGAGAATTGAATTGTTAATTGAAGTTGGAAATGGACTAGCTCACGCCTAATTTAGGGCCTATAAATGTATACAAACAAATAAAACATTGAGAAAGAATTCCACAGTGTCCATGTTGAAACGCGGCGATTTGTTGTTAAAAGAGCACAATTTACCCAAAAAATGGTGTAACTATTTGACAATCTTGTTTGTAAAGTACTGTGCTCAATGATTCTAAAGTATACTCAATTAAAATCTACACCACTCCAATCCAAAGAACCGGATGCTAATATATTATAAAATTAAACGGAATAATTACTCGAAAAAAAATGAAACGTCTCAACGATCTTTTGAACATTAATTGCATTTGCCTGTTTTTGTATTTTCCCTCAATCAAGCTATAGCAGAGTCTGAAGTATCTTCTGGCGATACTTTCTACTTAAAATTTTCCTTCCCTCTTCCCCAGATCGTGCACTACGGATTTATTTGTATTTCATAAGCGAAGGAAAAAAAACAGACGAAAAAGGAAAATACCTAACGTTAATTGATAAGTAAAAAGACAATCAGATAAGCGCTTGGCGGACAGTTTCACCAGGAGATGGCAGCAGCACACTCAACCGTTGAGTCAAAGAGATATTCTGACACTGCGCAAAGCGCAGGTTCGACTGTAAATCGCCTCTATTTCTGTAGACGTCGAGCGCGTGTGCCAGAGACCGTTCAGTGTGGCTTAGACTTCAGCCGGACGGAGTCTGGGCTATATCTCGTTTTCGGTGAGCGACATAGTAAGTACACGAATTGCTGACTGAAGTCGACGGGATCGGCTGCACGTTCACCTCGACCGGGCACGTTACTGGTACCTGGTCGACTGGTGTTCGATAGTGGTTCATCGAAACTGGAGTACGATCTCACTCGGAGCTCCGAGTGCGCCGAGTGGTGAACGTTGTGTCGTAATATGTGGAAAAGTGTGACAACGATTTCGCAATGAGGCAAAGGGGAAAATTGATTTTCCAATCGGTTACGTGCAATAGCTTTTCATTTTGTAAATACTTGACTGGCATCGCGTGTATTAAAGAATACGCGATGAAGACGATAAAGCCTGTTCAATCTCGGACTCGCTTACATAATTTCTGTTGCAGTATTTTTAATTTGTTATTGTAATGAGATTATAACTCCGACTCAATTAGAATTGATCAATAAGATTCGATTAGAATACATTTTAGGACGCATTCGATATTTCGCGGGATCGACAAAGTCCACTCGGGTTCAAGTGAATTTGCAAATTCTAAGAACTAATATTTTATTATTTCATCCGAATAAAAAAACTATTACGAAAATTCTATATAAATTGAAAATGAATCCAAAAGCATTGGATTTTAAGAATTAAAGATAAAATTTCAATTATATATATTCTTCCTCAGATAGTAAAATAGCTGTCTTATCTCATTCTACAGTGGTACATAAATATTGACACATTTCGTAGTTTACTGATTCTATTCTTCTTCATGAATAGTGTAATTTTTAAGGCAGTATATTTGAAATTATAATAAGTTTTATGTGCGCAAAAACGGCAAATAATCGATATAGAAACTTAGCTGTAAAGAATTGAGGATAACAGCAAGTAATTCTTTCCACGATAGAAATCTCTGGAGTATTACGTTACTGAGAGTTATGTCACTCGTGTTTTGCGCAAGTGTTAACAATTCGAACAAAGTCGTAAGAGCTGGTGCACATTAGTGGATAACTGTAAATCTCTGCAGTGATAGCGACTCACTCAATGCAGGGCCAAAGATCATGTTCTTCGATATCAAACAAGTATCGAATGGCGTTCTTATTTACTCAAGAGCAAAGATATCGCGTAAAGACAGCGACTCAAATTTCAATATTTCCCTAGCGAGTTGTATCACACTTGAAGGATCCAAACACCGAAAAGAAAACAAATCGCTTTGTATATGGTGTAGTCAGAATAATAATTTGCATAACTTGTTTCCATCCATACATTATAGGTTTCGCATTCATGATAAATTCAAGAAGTCATTCACTGACATAATGATCGATAAAACTTTGCAAAAGAGAAGCAAGCAACGATAATAATTTCGGTTGTGAAACATATGTAAATAAATATATTAAATATATGCATGTATTAAAAATTTATGACAGGTACATAAGATTAACTTTCTATAAGAAAAGAAGGAAAATTGCAGTAGGTTTCTGTCGTGTTTGATGTTTTCTCACAAGTACGTACATGTATAAAATACGTTTACTGACGTACGAATATATTGACTCGCGCTGTCGCTAAATATGCCTGCCTAGCTTATGACGGTGTGATTTAAGTAAAATCGAGAATCAAATCACAACATTTAATATTCAATGTGGAATATAAATGCTGACTTTGAAAACTTTGTCAAAGATGACTTGACACTATCTCGTAAACCAATTTTTAATTTAAACTTTTCGTTACTAGGATAATTTCATGACATTTTAACTTAAAAAAAAACTAATTTAGTTAACTAATTATTAAGACTACAATCAAAAATGTTTGGGAGTCTCGTGTAAGGTTATAACATTTAGATATGGCACAGACTAGTCAAGATGTGGAATTAATCAGCATTTTCCATATTTTTTTAATGGTCGTAATGAATGAATTAGATAATCAAGGCAGACTATCAATTCATCTGACAAGATAGCCTTCACAGCAATATATTACCTACCGTTCATTCGTGTACGCACGACTGACGTATCGTGGAAACTGTAGACAACACGTGCGCCTCACGTTACGTGTATGTGAACCGATATTTTTCTA
>NW_011967210.1:337594-371224 GCF_000949405.1 Vollenhovia emeryi | reverse complement strand
TCTCTCTCTCTCTCTCTCTCTCTCTCTCTCTCTTCTTTCTTTTCGTTATTTTCTGCTACTTTTATTTTTAAATAATTTTTTACTCTCATCGTTATAAATATATCTCAATATCTTTTTAACTTTTATATACTTTAATTTAATTATTACTTGAGGGAGCACAAGCAGATCTTCAGTAGTTGATATTCGATAATATTTCTCAGGATAATCCTTATAAGTTTGAGAAATTAGACTTTTCGATTCTGCGTGAACGAGGTTCTCGTTGCGTGGAATCAATACAGCGCATATGTTGACCGAGTCATGTTATAATCGTTCTTCTAAGACTTGCCAAGAAATGATGCCAATGAACTCTAGTCTTTTCTGCAGCATATTCTATTTTTATTTGCTCTCTTCTCGTCCACTATAATTATGTTGATCGTAATACATTTCTTTCCCACGCGAATTCTCATTCATGAAAATCACGTGAGAAGATATACTTCTCTTTGCTTTTGACATTACTTCGTTGTGTATAATTTGTAATTGTTCTCAGCACATGTTTCCACGTCAGAAATGTAATTTTCATTTCAAATCGGATCAGCCGTGAAAGCACGGCGCTACAAGTTGACACGAATCAAAATATTCCACAGCGTACACGTGTGTGCTTACATATTCTACTAACAAATGTAGTAATGGACGCGTTACATTAATAATCCTAATTATCCGTTTCGCTTAAATGAATTAATAATTATCGATTCGTCATTTTATTATTTTATTATCCGAGCGTCGCGATTTTAACTTGCACCGCAATGATAAAATCGGATCGATAAGAATGAGAAAGTATGAAACATTCTTTCATATCCTCTTTTATATATGAACGAGGCAATGAGCTGTACGAGATTGGCGACAGTCAACGCACGTAGAAACTCTACTCAATTATAGCCTCATACAAACCTTAAAAGGTTGATTGGTGAAAATGAAGCCAGAGCTTTCAATCCTCTGATTGAATCACCATCCTATAATTACATTGCACGTAGAAAATAGATATTAGGTAATTCTGAGGCCTCTGTCGTCGCAACTAGTTTAAGGGCAATTAATTTCTTTACTCGCTTGAAGTCAATCAGTGGATCGTCACTGTAAAGCAGTGAATAATCACTAATCACAGTTACAGGTGTACCACTGCGAGTATATGTGCAACAGTGATCAGTGATACCCGAGGGGGAAACCGCTGACCAAAATCTTGTACACCAATGCCCACTAATACCCAGTGGACATTACTTTATCTTATTATCTTATTTATCTTGTTTTATCTTATTTTATCTCTACAATGCCCCAGCAAGGTCTAATGTCCAAACTAATGCCCACAAAATGCCTAGTAATGCCTAGTAATGCCCAGTAATGCCGCAAATCTGTACACCACAATGCCCTCGGCGGTTTCCCCCTCGGTGATATCTAATGCACGGATTGGCTTTAAGAGAGTATGTGTTGATTTATTTATACACTGATTGTACATTTAAATAATGAACAATAAGAGATGTAAGATATCTTCTTATACTATTCGAAACTGTTTAGAATTCAAAATGGAGCCGCTTAATTAAGTCGCAAGGTCGTCTTCATGCGAATTGTGACCACAACAATCATTACGCTACGGATGTGGTGAAATATGATTTATGTCAATTGTAGCCGGCGAGAAGATTCTATTTGTAAATCGTGTACAATGACGGTGGTAGAGCAAAGCATCCGGAATGTGCATATATTTGTTTTAAAATTTTGATAACATTAACGTTATAAAAATTAAAAAGATTAACACGCAGAGTAATACGTCATGCAGCAAAATATTGCTTTGCTAGATGTTTTCTAAATATTTTTTTAGTTAATTTAAATATTAAATTTTTTTATTATGAATTCTTTTATTACATATCTTCCTTTTTGGTAGATGCACCTGTTAATGAATGTTAAGTATGTACAATGTGAATTAAAATTTTTGACGCCTTGTCATAAATACTAATCGTACGTTTTATCTTTATCTTATCTTATTTATCGCTAAATCAATAATTGTAATTATCATTTCTTGCACAATACGCAAGTGCCCAGAGTCTGACTGTGGGTATCAGTTACGTTTTCGAAACAAATCGCGTTAAGTTCTCTTTACATCACGCGTACAAGAAAAAAAAAGCAAGGAACCCGAGACAACGACGCGTGTTATGCGAACGAAAGGTGACTAGTTCATGCGATTAATGCTGTGGATGTCTCGATTTCGTAACCGACACGCCAGACGAAGCAATACGTTTACGCTAATCGAAGATTTCGAGGTCGATCGAGACTGTATTCGGGACAAAGGTCTTGCGAAAATCTGTGGGCACGGTTCTTCGGTCGAAAGTCCTATTCGTCCGACGTAATTTCGAGAGTACAACCGCGTGTGATAACAACCAGTAACTTAAAATACGTCATAAGTAGATATCCAGTCCAGAAGATACATCCGTTTCATACATTCCGTGATTAATACATTAATTATTGCAACATTACTAGTGAATTATTAATTTGTATTATATTTTGCGGACAAATATCTGTCACATAAGAATGTAAAATTAAAAATATTATAGAAATAGAGTGTATGGGCGGTATAGTTTCATTAAATTATATACATTATATAATATATATAATTTAATGAAACAAAGATATGCCTGTGTAGCTTTTATAATTAAAAAAATAATATTATTATCATTACTTTATTATTTATGAGAAATAATTAGTTTATCATTAAATGATTTAAGAGAATTTCTTATGAACTTCAGCGTTGCTGAAGTATTGTATTACTGAAACATACGTATACGTCGCATCACCTTGCTGCCATTACATAATACAGGTCGGAATTCCCCGGGTATATTTAGTTATTGTGATGACAACTTTATTCGTAATCAACTCGGAAGAGTCTCTTCCGTTCATCATGGTAGATAAGGCATCAAAGTAATTTCAATTAACTCCTTGTAGATTCGATCGATATTCGCTCTTACGGCGAGTACGTGGCTCGTGATTACGAATGTTAATTATGAATGCATTCCGTTGATCGACATGCCAAGGTTTTATCGGCGTGACAAGTGATTTTCCGGCAATTCTCCGTTTTGCAAGACACGCCATTTCCCCTTGTTATCGTGTATGTCAAGTACACGTAACAAACGGACTCGAGACGATATGAATCACCGATGTCTAAAGAGAAGAAAATTAATTCCGTTTTCATAACAGATTCTGTCAATGTAGATATGTATAGATACGTTTCCTATGAATACCAAACTGCCATGAGTTTATACTCAATATACAAGCTTATATCTCTCAACATTCAACCTATTTAGTTAATGTTTCGTTAAAACATATTTGAATGATAAACTTGAATAAAATATTACTATTACATTAAATAGAAAAAAATAACGAGCTCAATAAAATAAGATAATAAGATAAAGTAATGCCCACTGGGCATTAGTGGGCATTGGTGTACAAGATTTTGGTCAGCGGTTTCCCCCTCGGTTAATTTTAAAAAACTTTCAGGCGGACACATGTATTTGTTAAAAATATGAGCAAAAATTTTATAATTAGTGTTTTATAATATTTTATAAAAGAGAGAGAGAGAATAAAAAGTGCGGAAGAATATTTCATTCTAATGTTCATTCAATTCTCTTAATTCTTAGTAATTCTACAATCATCAATTTCTTGCGTGTTAAATTGGCATTAAATCAATCTTAAATTACTGCATTCTTTCGCATACATATTATCATGTGGCTTAGTAAACAGCAGAAGTTATTCATGAAACGATCTTTACCTTGCTGATTACTAAATACGTCTGCACAATTTATGTTACGTCGTATCGCATGTAAATTCTAGGTACATTATATTTACCTTGTATCAATTCTTTGCAGACTCATATCTTCTAAGAGATACACAAATGCGATACACGTAAACAATAACGTCAGCGAAAACCAGTGACAGATTAATAAGAATCGCATTGTCGATTTTCATCATACTTTCATAATCTACTTAATCTATTTATTTACCACACTGCGATCTGTAATTAACATTGATGCATATGTTAACACGTTCTGGATATAAAATATATCTGTGATGACTGTGACGATACATAGAAATAATTTTTTTACTCACGAAAAAGAAATTCAAACGGATGTTTTTACGTCGAAGCCATGAAACAATGCAACATTATATTGGTGCGATTTACTAGTATTAAATTTATGACTTATTGAAAGGTCGTTGACCATTGATCGTGCTGCTACAGAATGCATATAATCATCGGCATCGTAAACCAGTGTAGTATTATTTAAACACCGTGGATGTACGTAAAAAAATGATATGTTATAATCTTTCTTACATCCCTCTCGACAATTTCTTTCTACACGAGAGACGTATTTTACCCAATATTTCTTTTTTAATATGTAAGCGATAAACGTATCATATAAAAAACATGAGCCGTTATTGTCCCTCAATGCGAGGAACAATTTGTTCGTGAGATGTTTCACATACTCGATATGCATACATTATTTACTTGACACGAAGTCTGAAATTTCTGCCAGAATGTCTCTGCACACTACGTGTTTTCTGTAATGCAAATATTGCACGTGACTCCGATACAGTTGGCTAACACGCCAAAAACAGGAGTCAACAAATGCTACACGATGTATCATGCGTAGCAAGTTGAATGCTGTTCCAACGCTCTATTCAGATGCGCTCGCAGTTTATCAGCCTCACGCTCAATGTCAGTCAATGAGCCAATTTGCGGATAGACTTCAACAAGTGTTACGATACAATTTGATCTTTCACAAACTCGATCGCTCGTCAATTTTTTAAATTTTGATATTGTTTCGTTGGTAAAAGTTTGACTTAATGTTTCAGTACGTAAAATAACAAAAAGGCAGATCTTTGTTGTGAAAAAATTTGTTTTTTAACTCGTCGTCTGTTAATTTACCATCCGCGCAATAATTATTATTTAAATTAAAGAGGAATCCAAATCTTTAGTAATAATTAATTTTTGTTGCTTCGAAATAATGAATTTCCAAATTCTCTAAACGAACACAGGGTAAAGTTAATCTTATGCGAAATCCACGATTTACTGCCCTTGCATAAAAAAATACTTATTACAAATATAACGTATACATCAAACAGAGAGAAAATAATGACAAGAATGCAACCTATTAAAAATCAAATACTCGAAATAAAAATTATAAACTAATCTTAGTTATAATATTATAATCATTGCGATTATATTAAAATAGTGATGTGTTTGTTTCAGAAATAACCAGAAATACTTGCCGGAACATTGAAGGGTTATCTTAGGGAAATAAACGCAAAAAAGGGAAGACTTAATATATGATAAAAATTATCATGACGTAAAAAATGTTCCGAGAAACTGATGATAATTCCTGAAGATATTAGTATCGACCACACGATGAAGATTGTTAGGGTTTGAACTCGAACGAAAACTTACATAGCAGAAGAAAATACCATAGTTTTGAAACTCCTCATTGAGCAAGTCATAAAATTCATAAACCGGTCTAGACAGTCTTGATAAGGAAATCCATTTCGTGAAGATAGAGTGTAGAAGAGGATTTTTTTAAGGGTTTTTATACAATTCGGCTAAAAATAGAAAGAGTGATAATATTGTAAACTTAATAAAGATAAGTAACAACTGACAAAATGCATTCCATACGTGCTCACCGGGCGCTAAACAAGCATAAAACTGTGTTACAAATATGGAAGATCGTCGCGAAAGGCTTCGGCACAAATGTGGAATACAAACCAATCAGAAGTGTCCTCGTAGCCAATCGAGGTGAGTAAATTATAATTAAATTTTGGTCATGTAAATACAAAATTTTCTTTCAAAATTATCGGTATTTGAAGAAGACATTGTAACAAGTCTAGCTTACAAAATTTGTTAAGTTATAATACAAACTTCTTTTTTGTATTTTCGATACGTTTCAAAAAATATGTATTATCATTGTATTATAATATTTTCATGATTATTACAATAAAAAAATTTTAATAAAGGAATTGAAGAAAAAAATCACAATATTTCACGATTTGTAATGTACATTTGCCGTGTTGGTCTCTTTCCGTGACCAAATATTGTGTACATCTAACAAATGTTAATCAGAAAATAATTTATTCCAAACTTTATCGTTATTGCAAAGTGCATCTTGATCTCTCCAAATATCAAATCGTTAAGTTACAATCAAGATTTGTCCAGTAACTTCTACATAATCAGATTTCGAAAGATACCAAAAAGAAATTTATCTTGCGTAAAAACAGATAAGATAACAATACATCATACGCATTATTGCAAAGTTATTTTTAAACGCCGCGAACTCATTGATACAAATATTAACGGCAGTTTGCAATTATTAATATTTTATCGCTACTTGTTATTTTTATGATATTAATATTGATTAATTATTTTAATAGGTTTTAAACACACATTATATGTAATGTATATAAAATTTGACTCTCCTCTTCTTTTATTGTATCCCTTATGATATATTGTAGTATGTAACTTGTAATTTTGAAGTACGAACTCGTTAGTAATACATTGAGAAAATAACAGAAACGAATTAGCACGTGTTTCAAATAATTGCTACTTTCATTGAAAGCAATCATCATTGCTTTCACCGGATATGATATATCAACGTTGCTCGAATTGAGTTAATGAATGTTATCAGTGACTTGTTGATTTTTATAGGACAAGGTTGAGTGATTAATCAACATGTGAAATAGCGTTGTTCCTGATATAGAACCCAGAAGCGAATACATTTGAGAATCGAGAGCATTAAGCACTCCGTGTAATTAAAGCGTATAATTTACTCACGTAATACGTCTCAATAAATTCCATAGATTCACGTATTTTTTATATTCACATTATTTTTCTAAAAATATTACAAGATTAAGAAACGAATGACATGCGTTTCAAAATTATTTTAAATATTTATATATATATTATAAATATGTAAAAATATATAAACACCTGAGTTAATCAAATTTTAATTTTTCTTAACAAAAATTTGGTCGAAAAGTATCTTTTTTCATTGTCAAAAATAAATGTATTGGACAGCTTCGAATTAGAATAAAGCTGTTGTAAAATTAAAACAGCATATAATGCCCGATTGTAGGTTACGCCGATTTCTCACGATTTTGTATAAAATCTTAATACGCAGACGTAATATTTCAGGAGAAATTGCTGTTCGTGTATTTCGTGCTTGTACGGAACTTGGCATTCGCTCCGTGGCAATTTATTCGGAGCAGGATAAGATGCAGATGCACCGTCAGAAAGCAGATGAGGGCTATTTAGTGGGCAAAGGGTTACCGCCCGTTCAAGCCTACCTGAATATTCCTGAGATTATTCAAGTAGCCAAAGAAAACAATGTCGACGCCATACATCCTGGTTATGGATTCCTTTCTGAGAGAGCAGACTTTGCTCGCGCGGTCACTGATGCTGGCATCAGATTCATCGGACCTAGTCCTAAAGTCGTCCAACAAATGGGAGACAAGGTAAAGTATCATTGACAGAATATTTAATATGCGTTATTCGATATATTCATAACGATAAACGTCGACAAATTATTCATTACAATTAGTGTATTCCAAATTGCTTTGATTCAGATTTAGGCTTTTCGAGGATAAATATAAAATATTAAAAATTTGTGGAATCGCTAGAAATCTTGTAATTAATTGTTTAGTTATACGTTCTTTAAAAATGCTTCAAAAATCTTAGAACCAACAAGTACAATGTAATTTAATCGATAGGTAGCTGCTAGGCAAGCTGCGATTGAAGCCGGAGTGCCCATCGTTCCGGGAACGGATGGACCGGTAACAAGTTCTGAAGAGGCGATGGAGTTTTGCAAGAAGCATGGTCTTCCGGTTATCTTCAAAGCAGCATACGGGGGTGGTGGACGAGGTATGTCTAAGATCAAGAGCTAACAGTCATGCTATTTTATCTTTACATAAAAGAAATATTTACAACTTTGCAAAATTATTCATAAAGACTTTAAGCTTTGAATTTTAACACAGGAGTGATAGATTTCTAATCTTTCTCCGCTAAAGTGTGTTTTAAGATTTCTTTCTTCACTGCAAAAATGCTGCGATGTTTTGGCACTATCAGATTGACTGGAAAAAGTTTTATAATATTAAGTACATACGTTATTCATGCACGCAAGCTAGAATTTACGTGGAAAATAAAAGTAAATTTATCGTGAAACAATACAATCGGTTGTAACTGATAATAAAGATCATAAATATGAAAAGAATATTTTTTCCGCTGAATAACGTTCCACACGTATCGAAAACGCGTCTATTCGTTATCGAAGAATATGAAAATTGTCAGCATAAAAACTACATTTACGGCAAGTTACTTTACGTTATCAACGGCCTGCACACTTGTTAGACAAACGACTTGTACGTGACATAATGATGGATACTTAAATGTATTATTGTAAAATATATAAAAGTTTCTTTTTAACTATAATACTACACAGCTAGTAATAATTTGGAAATGCTATGTCTTTCTAAATAATGAAAAATCTTCTTGTTAAAGTAAATTTTTTTAACGCTTTTTCAAAAATGAGAAACATTTTTTATAAATTAAAATTTAAAGAATGGATGTTGTAGAGTATTCAATTTTCTAAAATTAATTATACATGTACAGTTGAAGTGTGACATTATTAAAAAATTTTGCCATCGCTAGGTATGAGAGTCGTAAGACAAATGGAAGAAGTCCGTGAGATGTTCGATCGTGCATCTTCCGAAGCGGCGGCTGCTTTTGGAAATGGCGCGATGTTCATCGAGAAATTCATT
Source organism: Vollenhovia emeryi (assembly GCF_000949405.1). Lineage (NCBI taxonomy): Eukaryota > Metazoa > Arthropoda > Insecta > Hymenoptera > Formicidae > Vollenhovia > Vollenhovia emeryi. The sequence goes on along the minus strand of NW_011967210.1, from coordinate 362,407 downwards.
GAGAGACCGCGTCACATTGAAGTTCAATTACTTGGGGACCACGCTGGCAATGTTGTACATTTATACGAACGCGACTGTTCTGTGCAGCGTCGTCACCAAAAGGTCAGTACCCCGGTTAATTTTAATTTAGTACACGCACCAATCAGTTAAAAACATGACGATTCCAATATTGATTATTGAATATAATATTTCCAGCAGCACTTACTCTCTCATATATCTGTCGATTTTTATTTCTACTTTAAGGAATTTTAATTATGTCTTAAATTTGAAATTTTCAAAAATTAAGTGATTTGATAATATAAATAATAATTTTAAAGAAGATGCCATTCATTGACGATCAAAATTAGCGCTTATACAAGATAATTTTGTTAATACTACATACATTATAAGATCAGAACAAAGATAATAGATGTAAGATTCTCTGGAATTGAATACAAAAGAGATACGTAGGTTCGACGAAAAATATGTATGAGGTATGCGCTAAAAATATTGTTACTAGAAGTTAACGTAATGTAAAAGCTTTGAATGAACAATTTTCTGGAATTCTGTAAAGAAATTAGAATTTCTCGTGTTTTTTCTTCAAGGATTTCTCAAGGATGCTTGAATACGAAAGGTAAGTACATTCACCGCGGTCGCGTTCGTTCGTCTTGTTCGAAACAAGGACGATGACGCAACCACACGAGATTTATGATTATAGTCCGCAGATTTACATAATATAGTTCTCAAATTAATAACAGCTCGACATCGCAAAATGAAGGTCCAAACGGGCTGGCTGCGCTCCTACAATAAGGATACTAATACAGAACATGACGCCCTGAAGAAATGCAATTGATATAAAAACTGAAATATCAACATTTTACAAAACTTTTATAACGCAGGTCGTCGAGATTGCGCCAGCTCCAGCATTGTCGTCCAAGATTCGTGAGAAAATGACGGAATACGCCGTCAAGTTGGCCAAACACGTTGGCTATGCGAACGCCGGCACTGTGGAATTCTTGGTTGATGAGTCTGGAAATTTCTATTTTATCGAAGTCAATGCCAGATTACAAGTTGAGCACACGGTAACCGAGGAAATAACGGGGTAATGAACTAAACATCTTCAAAAAGTATCATTTCTTCTCTCTCTTACTTTTTTGTAACATTAACCATACGCATTTGCTTTAAGCGTCAATTATTACGTGCCGCCTCGTCATCTTCTCGTTCTTTCAGAATCGATCTCGTGCAATCTCAAATACGGATCGCCGAGGGCCTAACACTACCGGAGCTCGGTATGACGCAAGAAAAAATTATACCTCAAGGATTCGCGATTCAGTGCCGAGTGACCACGGAGGATCCGGCTAAGAACTTCCAGCCGGATACTGGAAGAATAGAAGTTTTCCGTTCCGGTGAGGGTATGGGCATCCGATTGGACGGAGCTTCTGCATTCGCCGGTGCTATAATATCACCGTATTACGACTCGCTTCTTGTTAAGGTAAGAAACGTAATAGTATCACCGTAGGTTGTCAGATGTATTTTACTTTTATCAATAACGGATATAGTTTAATAGGTATGTGAATAATGTAATATTTCTCTCATAAGATCATTATGTTAAAGAAGAAAACTATCCCGAGTCGAAATTTTGCCCCTACATTGAACCTCGAATTTTTTCTCTGATGTAGAATAATATTCTCTGCTTCCTCAGGTAATCGCCCACGCCGGCGACCTTCAATCATGCTGCGCCAAGATGAATCGAGCCCTCCGCGAGTTCCGCGTGCGCGGCGTAAAGACGAATATACCTTTTCTACTAAATGTCCTGGAGAATCAAAAGTTCCTCAACGGTATTGTCGACACATACTTCATCGACGAAAATCCGCAGCTCTTTCAGTTACAGCCGAGCCAGAATCGAGCGCAGAAACTGCTCAATTACATCGGTACCGTCCTGGTGAACGGCCCGAGTACGCCATTGGCTACTCAGCTGAAGCCAGCGGACATCAAACCGCATATTCCGCAGATTGCCCTAGGTACATGATCGATTACCAATGAATACGATGGCGATAATCGACCGTACCCTTTTGAACTACAATCAGAGAGAAGTTCGATAGCCAAGAATCCCCAGTTCTATTAAATTTCGACATTAAACAGCAAATTTAGATTACGTCCACGTTAGGTGGCAAAATTATTCTAGCTGTTATTAGAGCAGAGGCGTACGGAGGATGTGCTTTCATGCGTGGGTCAGCAAAACAGGGATCGTATTTTTTCTCTTTTATTTTTTTATATGAACAGGATGTCTACTAATTCTCTGGTCGAATCGATTAACATTTACATGAAGACTGCTACAAATTAATTCTGCGAATGTTTATGTACTATTGAAATTTTTCAAGGTTCCTTTTGATTTTTTTAAACCATTAACAAATGACTAAAAACATATATTAATTTTTATTATGTTTTCTTATATACGATGGAAACGGTTATGAATTTACACGAGCTTTACATACTAAAAAAATTAGATTACATTTCATTAAATTGTAATCGATAAAAAATTACTGGTGCTCTAATGAAAACAAGCAGCAACAAATCCTATGATATTACATAGTAACATTAAAATATGATATTTATAGAAAAAAATATATAGTAAACATCCTTTTTGCTTACAAGTAACAAACCGTTTTCGCTTTTCTGCTGGGTTTATAGGAACACTTTTTGGTGTGTTCTTGTGTCTAAATTCAAACGTAATTGCTGCACCGCGCTACATTAAGCACACTGCACACTACGCGAATTTGTAAATGGGCTCACGAAGCATCTTCATATGTCTCTACTTATTGTCATTACTTTAATAACAAGTAATAAAGGAGCATGCTGTTTCTTTTGTTAGCGACTAGCCTTCTTCGTTAATAATTCAATATTTCATTCTGTGCGCATAATCGAAAAGAAACCCATTTATATTTGATTTGCACACGCAATGCGTTTGCGAATGGAATAAATCCAATTTAATCGAGACGAATCCCGAAAATGTTCGTGTCTTGTCATACATTTTATATAGTGACTTACACCTTTGAATATTAATTTCCCTCTTGTACACACTTCTCTCTTTATCGCATGCTTTTATTTTTTTGTTTGGCAATTTTTTTAGACTTTGCTAAGCTTGCAGCTGCAGAAGAGACCAATGATCCCGACGCACCAGGTATGATTACACACAGTATTATATACATAATGCCTTTTCTTTATTTATATTATTTTAAGATTTATAGTATTGCGCAGATTGAGAAGCTAAAAACTGAACACCGGTATGGTATAACAAAATTGTGTCTATAAATAAAATTTTTTAATTTGTTACTATTCTTTTTCAGATTAGCAGATATTTATTTATTTGAAGTTAGTTCTTTCGTTTTCCTTTGATCGCGCAGTTACTTTAATATACACTAGTACTAAATGAGAGTTCTTTATAATAATGCCATTAACAATAATATAAATAGGCACATATTACTACATTAAATTGAAATATTAATTTTATTACTTAGTTCGTAATAATTATATTATAATAATTTGCAGATGCTACGCCTGTGTCTTACAAAATATTTTCCTACTTAAGATTATCAAGTATTTTGCAAATAAGACAAAATTTAATAACACAAACTTCAAACAATATTTAACACAGCGAGAATTTTTATATCTTTTAATATTTATATTTTATATGTAATTATGTAAAAGTGTTAATAGCATACATTTAACACAAAGGAGAAGTATTTAATAAAAATTTAATAATTTAATTTAATTTCAAATAATTTCAAAAAATTAAAGGGAGAAAAATTATTTAAATATTTATAAATACATCCAGTATTAATATAATATTCGATATTAAATTGATAATTACGTCAACAAAATTATTTTATAAATGATTAATTTTGTATTGTTACATTTTACCGTCTATCTAATCCACCGCTTCTCATAAACATTTTTCACGCCTACTAATAACAGCACGTACGAAATAACAATTCGTTCTTTTCAGAAAGCATCAAACTAATCCCCTCCTGCGTTCCTTTTCAGAAATGTTGGATCCTCCGAAAGGATTCCGACATATTTATAAAGAGCAAGGTCCGGAGGCTTTCGCCAAGACTATTAGACAGCACAAAGGTCTCCTTTTGATGGACACTACGTTCCGTGACGCTCATCAATCCCTTTTGGCGACTCGGGTACGATCACACGATTTATTGATGATCGCCCCATTCGTTGCTCACAAATTCAGCAATCTCTATTCGCTGGAGAACTGGGGCGGCGCGACTTTTGACGTGGCCTTAAGGTTCCTTCACGAGTGTCCTTGGGAACGGCTGGAAGATATGCGCAAGGCCATCCCTAATATTCCATTCCAAATGCTGCTGAGAGGCGCTAACGCTGTCGGTTACACCAACTATCCCGATAACGTCGTCTTCAAGTTCTGCGAGCTGGCTGTGAAGACCGGCATGGACATCTTCAGAGTATTCGACTCGCTCAATTACGTGCCGAATCTTATCGTCGGTGAGTTTGAAGCGGTGTAATTATATAGCTCAACTGAAACGCAGCTAATGAAATGACGTTCTCCAAGCAAATGCTTTTGATTTATCTTAATTCGAACTGTACAGTACATTCGGAAGATTTATTAAGCGTTGCTTCGCTAAGCACGAGCCTTTCTTCAGGTATGGAAGCTGCCGGGAATGCCGGGGGTATCGTCGAAGCAGCGATCTCCTACACGGGTGATGTAAGCGACCCGAATCGCACCAAGTACAATCTCAAGTATTACACCGACTTGGCGGATGAGCTGGTCAAAGCGGGCACTCATGTCCTGGCGATCAAAGACATGGCTGGACTGCTCAAGCCGAAAGCAGCCGAAATGTTGATCGATGCGATCAGGCAGAAGCATCCGGATGTGCCTCTTCATATACACACGCACGATACTGCTGGGGCCGGAGTAGCCTCTATGCTGGCCTGTGCGAAGAGCGGTGCCGACGTCGTGGACGTTGCCGTCGACAGCATGTCCGGCATGACCAGCCAGCCTTCTATGGGCGCCGTTGTCGCCTCTCTTCAGGGTACAGTTCGATAAACTGTTAATTTTGACCGATCGAGAATCATTCATTTTCTAATATCTTTTAAGAATTCTTATCCTCCGTATCTTCGCATGATCCTTAGACAGCTTTAGTTTATTTTGATTCAATGTATTAGCAGTAAGACTTGGAATTATATAAAATTTTTACGAGTGCCGAAACTGAGAAAATCTTCAATTCATGTCACGATAGAAACGGACATTGATACGGAATTAAATCTCCCCGATGTCTCCGAGTATTCCGCGTACTGGGAACAAACTAGGACGCTTTACGCACCCTTCGAATGCACGACAACGATGAAGTCCGGAAACGCGGACGTCTATCTCAATGAGATTCCCGGCGGCCAGTACACGAATCTGCAATTCCAAGCTTACTCGCTCGGCCTGGGCGAGTTCTTCGAGGACGTGAAGAAGGCGTACCGGCAAGCCAATCTCTTGCTCGGTGATATTATCAAAGTCACGCCGAGCTCCAAGGTTGTCGGCGACTTGGCGCAATTTATGGTTCAAAACAAATTGACCGCCGATGATGTCCTGCAGAGGGCCGAGGAATTGTCGTTCCCTAAATCGGTGGTCGAGTTCCTTCAGGGCGCCATTGGTGAACCTCACGGAGGATTCCCTGAACCTCTGAGGTAAGATTTTACGCGCGTACACGCGAACGTCCTCCGGTAATACTTTCTCATTGAATTCAACACCGCATCAATTAATTTCGCCAGGTCGAAAGTTCTCAAGGACATGCCACGCGTGCAGGGCCGACCAGGCGCGAGTTTGGCATCGCTCGACTTCGATGCCCTGAAGAAGGAGCTGAAGGAATCTCACCCGCACGTCAGCGAAAAGGACGTCATGTCGGCCGCACTTTATCCTAAAGTAACGAATGACTACTTGAGCTTCAAGGAGCAGTTTGGCCCGGTAGATAAACTGGAGACCAGAATCTTTCTCACGGGCCCCAAAGTCGGCGAAGTGTTCGATGTCACGATTGAGAAGGGCAAAACTCTTGGCATCAAAACCTTGGCGGTTGCCGAAGATCTCACGAAAAACGGCGAACGCGAGGTGTTCTTCGAGATGAACGGTCAACTGAGATCTGTGTTCATCAAGGATAAAGAGGCTGTCAAGGTAAGCGGAACTCGCAGACTTTCAGCTTCGTTACTTAGCACACTATCAGATTAATACTTCAATTAAGTTAATTAAACTAAAATGCAATTGAAATGTCAAATGGCAATTAGATTGAGATTAAAACGAGATTATCGTTTGAAAATGAAATTGAAGTTTATTCAAATAAGATTGCGATTAAATGAATATCTCAGGCGCAAAGTGCAAGACGAATTTTCCTATTTCCCGTGCGCAGGAACTACACGTACATCCGAAGGCGACGAAAGGTGACAGCAATCAGTTGGGAGCACCAATGCCCGGCGAAGTAATCGACATCAGAGTAAAAGTGGGCGACACCGTGGAGAAAGGTGCGCCGTTAGTCGTGCTATCCGCCATGAAGATGGAGATGGTAGTGCAAGCGCCCAGAGCAGGGAAAATCAAGAGTCTTGAAATCAACCTGGGCATGAGATTGGAAGGAGACGACCTCGTCCTGACATTCGAATAGACCCTCGCGCTTGATGGGGCCGATCGAAGATCAAATTGCGCAAAACACCGAATATTTATTTCGATAGTGCACGTGGAAGACTAGATCTTCAACAATCCTCGTACGAAGTTGAAATTTTCCGTTCGATACTATTTTCAACACTTTGTTATCGATGATCATCGTCTTATCCAGAATCGTCGATTGCTTGAGCTACCAGAGATTATTCATGGATTTGTACCAAGCACTGACGAATTTTTGCTTAATAGTTTTATTAATACTTTTTGATAATTCTATTGCTTCGAATGTATACGTAAAATCGCACATATCAAAATTTCTTATAAAAACTTAAACACTTTACATTGAACAAGCTGTTCTGCTTAGTTGAAAAAAATTAAGTTTAACGTTAAATTAATTATTTGTCCAAAATGGTTTTTGGTGAGTTTCATCTCGGAGTATTGATTAAAACGTTTGGAACCTCCCATATATATCATTTGCTTATGATGCAAGTGGCCAATGTGATTAATATGATACAATTAAACGAAGCTGCCTAAGAAATTATGGTCATTAACACCAAATGTTCACTCTTTTAAAGAGTTCACTTAAAAAAACTTCGACAATAATACTACGTAAAATTTCCTAAAGCATTCTTATGAGACCTTTACAGACAATTTGTAAACGTTGTTACACATTTGATTGCGTAAAAGACACAGGCCCGTATTCCGAATCCTCTTTTATCATGCCTGCAAAAGATCTTTTCAACCAATAGATCTTTCAAAAAGTGGTTGTTTTATCGATAACAGGGGATTCAGAATATGGGCTTTTTTTATATGTTAATTGTAACATAAGTAGGTTTCTAAGATAAATAATTGTGGTCAATTTAAAATTGATGTGGTTAGAAAGTATTAACCAAAAATGTTGTTTCAAGAAATTGTTTTCAGTGCATCGATGTGAATATGTGTATAAATGCACATTTTGTATAAAACAATTATGTCAATATAATCTGGTTCCTGTTCACGAGCAACGTACAAAAAGGTGGACAAAAGATCAAGTATGTTCTTCAGCTCCATTCTATATTAATTATAGCGTGTATATATATATATATATATATATAAGCGATTACCCTGGTAATTTAATTACAATATCGAGCTAAGCCTTCACGAACGATTTAGCAAGTATATAGAAAAAAATTCAGGGAACGAAGACTAGAATATTCCTGAAGAGCCTTGTCTTTTCAAGATCAAGATTAAATGTTACATCTTTTGAAGGAAAGAAATTAATTCGATTAAAAATAACTTTGTCTTCACAAACAAATAATTATGAGAATTATCCAAGCATTCTATAATTTTACCTAGCGCGCAGATTTACTGAAAAATATAAACATTAAAGGTGTAACGAAACATATATTTCTACAAATATGTATATAATTGTGCCATAAATGCGGATGTAATATTTTGATTATAAATGTATATTGTAGTTGCAACATTTGTTATTGTAAATGCGACGTTGAAAAAATATTTTTAAAAAGCGAATTTGTAGGCGAAACAAAAAATTCCCCTCGTTATGATATAACAAATGTAATAAATGTAAAACTATATTTTATATCTGTTATGCGAATATATTTTTACCTTAATCCTTTTGGAAAGTCTGTAACATTTTGTTTCTTTACTTAAAAACAAATAATGTTTTTTAGTATTTCCTCTGACCAAAGCTCAGAAAGAATTATACATTTATGATGCACAACTTAAGTTATTTTTCAAAGGCGAAAGGGTTAACAATTAACGAAAGTTAAAGATAGGATTTTGGGAAATAATCAGAAAGCTTGAGAGTATTCTGTAAAATTCGAAGCTTAGACGAACGGAGTGCATCCATTTATTGTAATAACCCATCATATACTCGAAAGGAGAAGGTCGTAAAGAAGTTTTCATGATTCTCTGCAAATATGCGAAAACGTGGCAATAGACTTATGATGTTTAAGTCCAGGCGTTTACAGGTCGCAAATGACAATGTGGTAAGAGAATATGTCACCGAACGCCGACAAATATATATATAATATATATGTATATATATAAAACATTGTATAAGTTAACATTTCCGACTAAACTCTTATCGGTGTATCGAAATCGATACAATATAATTACAATATATCTGTATAATAAATATGAAATATCGATATATATGTATATGTGTACAATATATATATATCATAATCGTAATAGTTCTGCTCTGATATATTTAGCAATATCTTTGTCTGAACGATAAAGAGAATCTTTTTTTTTCGGTATTTTTGTCTTTTGATAAAGTACCTCGAGATTACTCGCTAAGAAGATCGGTCCCGAATTTTCCACGCGTTGCGCGTTCCCAGTTAAAAGAAACCTGTCGCGGAGACTGCTGTCGTCGCGCAAATTTACACTAAAGCGATTTTCGGTGACTAGATACTTCGAAACCGTAAACTCCCCCGCTCACAAGTACGTACGCTCGTAGTAATATGATATATGCGAACTGGAGGTAAACATGTGTCAATGAGAAAGGTAGAGAGTGAACTAGTGAGAGAACTTTGGAAGGCAAAGAGTGGACGAACTCTTAAAACTATCGACCCGGCCCGGTCTTCTCGCGAACGACTGACACGCGACTCGCGGCACCGACACGTCGGGTCGATAGTTCGATAATAATTGCTTGTTGATAAACTTCCCCGTTGCACTCGTCCGAATAAAGCAACTGATAACGAAGTCAGGACAGATATATATGCATATATTTCTCAAGTATGGAGAACTTGGGCTCCACATCGTTACCATTATTAAATAATATAGAGAGAACTTGCGTACCACATCGTCACCATTATTAAATAATATTAAGTACGCGAGGGTCGAGGGAAGAAAGTCCGCACAAAGGCTGAACTTTCAAGGCTGTCGCATCTGATAAAATGCGCCTAACATAACACGCGATTTAACCCTTTGCGTTCCAAGGTTACATCATGCTGATCGGAGGTGGCGGGCATTTTACACTTATTTTGCACTTACATCCAAGTTAACTGGCTATTCTGATGTATCAAGGCTGTTCCATAATGGCGAACGCATTTCTTAAACGCGCATTACTTATTCGGGAACTTGAATCGCAAAGGGTCAATCGCAAATCCGGAAAAGTAAACGCTCGATAAAGTCTCGAGCGTGAGGTAATAAGTCAAACGACTTAATAAAATATTCGACATCTCTGTGTAAAATAAAAAGAAAAGCTCTACGAGACGTTAAATCTTAACGGATAGAACATATCTCGCTGATCTTATTTGCGGAACGGGTGGAGAAATTGAAAGCATTTCGTTGTAAAACTTGTTCCCATCGTCACTAAAGCGACGTGCGTTCGTTGAGTCAACAGGTTCTTCGATGTTAACAATTGGTCGCGTGACGATGTCGCGTATTCATTCGAGTGAAATACGCCAATTTATAGGGAAGCGGCTCAACAAGCGAACATGTATCTCTTAAGAATCGGCTTTTTAGTATAAACAGTAGGTAAGTATAGCGTAGGTATATTCAAAGTAGAAAGTGTAAAGTATCACAAGAATTACAATAATCGTAATAATTACGTTACGTCGCAGAGATTAAGTTCTTGACCTTACTACATCGATCGCACAGTAATTATAAGCGCTTTTAATCGCGTCCCGCGCTTCGAGCACGCGCCGATAGACAAAGGGATCTCTATCAAGTCGGATAACTCTCTGTAAATACATCAGTCTTTGACACAATAATTATAATAACACCACTGACAGAAGAAAGCCGTGAGAGATATCGCTGTATGGCATGGAGAGACGAAAGTACTTATATGTATAAAATACGACTCGAGTTCAGAAAGGTTCGGATGCTGATGTGCTACATTGGCCGGGAAGGGACGAGGATGGGGAGGGAGAAGAGCATCCCTCCGGATAAACTTTGCGAGGGGGACTTTTTTTCTTTTTCTTTAGTTAGAAGAGAGAAAAATGGATTTTTCGATGGAGTCCATTAATACGATGCATAAGCACTTATCGAGAGTTATTCAAAAAGCAGCTCAGCGGAATCGTTCCTCGCATGCGCGGCAAGCCAAATCGCTCGACTGGAGGATAAGACGTCAAATCCCGTTATTAATATTGCAAGGAGTGCGTGTTTCTGCATTATTATCGATATACCATATATATATAGGTTTTGATTGTGGATAAAACATGAGACTCTTAAATCTTTCTATCTAGAACCGGCACGTATCTCGGTTAATGATAACAGATAAATAATTGGTACTTGCATTGATAAATGTTCTCGTCGGTCTTTCATGCTCACCCGAGGGTTCGCGCGCGAAGTTGGCGCGTCGCCACTGAGAGGGACGAGAAAATAATGGATATAACGATCGACGAACTAATCTGAATTACCTAAGAAACGTTTCGCGCTCGCGGTGTAACGAAAGTGCCGCAACGCGAAGTATAACAAATTCAATTCAGCTAAGAACCACCTCGGCTCCGACTCGGCTCCCGAGCAGACCCCGCTCAAATAGCAATGCAACATCTTTATACTTGAAATTCTGCCATAGAGTTAGCGGCAATTAACTAACATTATTATCAAATTTCGATCAGAGTATTTTAGCCCACGAAGGTGCGCGCACCGCGCCAAACCGATTTCCCTTTAGGCCAATACAATTGATTTTTGCAGGATGTTCTAATCGCGAGGCGTACGAACGTCGCGTCGCGACCGCGCGTCATCTAAGTCGCCGTGGCCTGCGCCTGAGGCGGCGTCGGCGCCGGTGTGTTGACATTTGGCCTATAAAATCGGTTAACTAATTGCTTCAAACTCATTACAACGCCTAATCCGGTGCCTGGCTCCATGTTGATGAATGAGTCGAGATTATCCTTGCAGGCTGAAACGTACGAAATGCAGCCAATGTATAAAAAGTCATTGAACAAATCCATCACACACCTACACACACACACATACACACGTAGGTGCAGCTAGGAAAATCATGGTGAAACTCAGAATGGAGGTAATCAGAAGAGATAAACGTTCGGAGGACGATGCAGAGGAAGGAGCAATCGTTACCGGGATCCCAGTCACATTTCAAGAGGAACGTTTTCCAAGGCGGAAAATGAGAATCGTGCAGGAGGGGGCGGGGAACCTCTTTCGCGAGCCACGTCCTACGTACTTGGCGTGGAAATCGGCGGATAATCAGGCGGCGTTTTGATCCAAGTGCCGTCCTTGCGCTTCATGTGGTGCCGATTCGACGCAAACTGCTGCAGGTAGACGCCGGCGGGCACCAGGCGGAATCGTCTGTGATACTCGGGCCGCAGCGCCTCGTCGGAGCGGAAGGTCTCGGTCGCGTACTTCCAGAAATGCGTGGGGAACGGCAGGCAGCTTTCTAGATCGTACACCACCGCCCTTTCGTCGGGCGCGTAGATGAGAATGGCATGGTAATCCTACGGAGAAAGCGAGAGAGAGGGGCAACGTTTCTTCGTGAAATGTCGCGGACGAGGGCCGGGGGCGAGATTTAAGCTAATTATCCCGCGTCCGGGGATACTAACCCACACGACTAATTTGTCCTCGTCCTTCCCCGACCGTTGACGCCAGAGGGGGACGCTTCGCCGTGGGTTGCTGACGAAAACCACGTGACAATGTTGCAATTCGGCAGGATGCCTGGTCGCTACGTCCTGACAGAGCTTCCACACGTTTTCCTCGCTGAAATTGGGTACACACCGCCCTTTATCCCCGAACGAAAATCCGCCGACTCGTTTTCACAAAGGGCACACGGAGGGACGGCTATGTATGCGCACGATCAGCGAAGCTGATTTTCTTTATATCATGCGTGTATCAAGAAATAAGCGAATCAACTCGGGAATTGATGCATCGAGCCAGAACTCGAGTTGAGGAGAAAAATCGAAGAAATTTTGTGTATATTTAATGCCACCATCTCGTGGAGAATGTAAATTATTGCAACGGAGTAACTAACGAACCTAAGTGACAAATCAATGTTTTTGTCAAATAAGAAATCCAATTTTCTTCGCTGTGAAACTCACATCTTGGTAAACATTCTATAGAATTAAAGTAAAATTCTTTAAATTCAAAATTATCTACCGTTCGATACTTGATAAACACTCAAATTGAAGAAACGCATGTTTGCTTTGCTTATTATTTTTTCCATTTGAGTTAATGAGCTATTAGGAGCCACCTAATGAATAATTTTCTTGAGTAAGGTAATGTTCTTTTGCATTGAACTCTTTTTTATCAGTGTGGGAATACGCGAAAAGCGGCATTATAACGGCGCAATAAGGAGAGCGCAGGAAACATAGTCCAGCAGCGCCGATGCGAGAAGAACTCTATCCTTACCCCTGGTCCACAATCTTGCTTTAAGTAAGCTGTAAGCCTTAAGCCGTAAGAAATTAACCAATCACAGGTGAGAGTGAGGAGAATAAATGCCTGTGATTGGTTAATTTCTTACGGCTTAAGGCTTACAGCTTACCTAAAGCAAGATTGTGGACAGGGGTTAGTCCCAGTCTACAATAGAGATTTAAACCCTAAACCTTAAGAAATTGACTAATCACAGTCGTGTATTCTACTCGTACTTGACCGTGATTGGCCAATTTCTTAAAGCTTAGAGCTTAACCCGGTGAGAAATGATTCGTCGATCGACGTCGAAACGACGTCGAATCGACATCGACACCGTCGAATTGACGTCGATTCGACATCATTTCGACGTCGATCGACGAATCATTTCTCACTGGGAAATCATCTATTGTAGACTGGGACTTGAGGATCACCCTGGAAGTTGCGAGACTCGCAAGGAGAGTCGCTCCGGAAAATGGCGAGGGTCGCAGAGAGAAGCGCGTCAACGGGCGCGGTGCCGCGGCGTGTCGGATCGGACAATCGCAATATCGGCAAAAAGCTACGGATGAACCGCTTCTCCAGCCCGGTTACGTGATCCGCGCAATTACGGGGGGGGGGGTAGAAGAGGAGGAGGAGGAGGAGGAGAATGAAACCGATCCATAATCGGTGCTCGCGCGGACGCGACAACGGGCTCGCGTGCCGCCGCATTCCGTGCGCACTGTTTATCGCGTGGATTATTAATTGCAATAAAAGCGGCCTCGTGCACGGCGCACGTGAACGCGCGGGCGTTGCGGCCGGCAGTAAACGGCGCGCCGCCAGCGCGTCCGTATCGACATCTAATCCCGGGGGTGGCGAGCCGGGGGCGATTTATCCCGCGAACGGCACGGCCGGGAGGTAGAGCGCGACAAAGCGCGCGCGGTCCCCGTCAAATCTCTGACCTATATATGTCTATCGATCCCGCCGAAATAGGTTGCCGCGCCGTCCGAAGCCCTTGCCGATCCCGAGGAAGAATCTCCGTCCGTGACGGAGTCGCGGGATCGCGGGGACGGGGGACCGGGTGGGCGCCGAGTATTCGCGCCGAGCGAATAGTATTCCCGGACTCGGGGGGAGCGTCGATTCTCAAAACGCTGCCCGCGATCAGCGCGTGCGGCTTCGAATTACGCGCCGCGCGGAAGCGCGGTCCTCCGCACCGGTCCGCACCGTCGCAGCGTATCGATCGCGGGACGGGGGGAGGGGGGAAGAGGGCCGCGGGTGCATGCCGCAATACGGCGCGTTTGTTTGTCCGGGGATCGATCCGCGGCCGCGCCGGCGGGCCGCGCGGAAACGCGTCGCACTTACCAGTAGCAGCTGGTGTTGACGCAGTCGGACGCCTTGGTGAAGAGCGGCACCAGGGGCTTCGCGTTCCCGGTCACGCGCGGCTCCACGGCCATCCTGCGCGCTCTCGCGCGTACGCACTCTACTCACTCCGTCGGACGCGAGGCGACGCGAGACGACAGGACGCACGACGCCGGGCCGAGCGCGCCTCGTTAAGCGGAGCGTCGCGCCGAGCAAACCGCGTGCCTCATCGCGCTCAGCGCCGACAGAAGCGATCCCGCGTCCTCTCCCTCGAGCGCCCCTGTCCTCGTTCTCTCAGCCGCGACGCGCGCACCCGACCGGCCGGGGCATTGCTCGACCGACTACTGCGTCGGAGCGTCGCGGGACGCGCTCCGCCTCCGCGCTCCAGCCAGTGTCCCCAGTACTCCCCAGGTCGTGCGAGGCGGCTCCGCCGCGCGGCGCTCTCGTCGATCTGCGCGCCTGCGCGGCGACGCGAGTTGGTGTGCAATGTAAACAGACAGGAATGTCCACACTTCGTAATTAAACCGAGATCAAAGTTAATCCGCATTGTTAGAAGCCGGGCATTAGGCCCGGTTTCACCATACGTCGCTTAACTTTAATCTTAGCTTAATTTGTCTTTGTCTCTTCCTAAAATAACAGTTGGAAGGAGATAAAGAACGAATTAAGCTTAAAGTTGACGTTGGCGAAACCGGGCCAAAAAGTAAATTAAACCGAGATCAAAGTTAATCCGCATTGTTAGAAGCCAGGCATTAGGCCCGGTTTCACCAAACGTCGCTTAACTTTAATCTTAGCTTAATTTGTCTCTGTCTCTTTCCAAAATAACAGTTGGAAGGAGATGAAGAACGAATTTAACTAATTGTAAGCTCAGAGTTAACGTTGGCGAAACCGCGGGCCAAAAAGTAAATTAAACCGAGATCAAAGTTAATCCGCATTGTTAGAAGCAGGCATTACATGAATGAAAGAGATATAAAAGTAGGCTTTCATTGGCTGAAATAGCAATCATATTCAATCGCGCGGTCGAGCAACGCAAACGAGGGCGTATTTCATAGACCGCGTTCGTCTCTAGCTAGCCTTCGCTATTCAGAAACGCATCCAAACTGCTGCGTTGATAACACCGATAGCGATTAGACCTTGGACTCCAGTTATCACATGACTATACTGCGCATATATAAGCTCTTCGCATACGCCGTATACACGCGTACCTCCCGAGAAGACGTGTTTTCCAACTCGCGATCGTCGCGAGAGAACGCAGATTCGTCGCGCGTTCGCACATTCCGTGCGCGTTAATAATTAACTAACGTGAACAACGACCGCGACGATGGCTGTTAATCCGGCGAGAGCTATACTCCGGCAGGGAAGGACCGCGCTGATCATATGCGACGTTCAGGAAAAGTTCCGGAAGGCTATATTCCAATTCGAGAATATGGTCCAGAACTCGAGCAAACTGGTAAAATCTGTCGCCCCAATTCACGTTGCCTCCAGGACCGCGCGTCGAGGTTATGTCACCCGTCGTAATTACGTAACATCGAGTGCGTTTCATTTCGCGCACGGACGCACGTAATGCAGCGCTCGTCCTTGTTATTTACCCCGGCGATAAATAAAGATAAGAGTCGGCAACTTTTAATATCGACACCGCGGTACGACGCGGCGTCTGCAACGAGGCTTTAATGATCGATAGCGATCGATCGTTTTCCCAAACCCTCGCTTCCCAGACGATTCTCGCGCGCAAATTTTGCTTGTCTTATGCGCGCAAATTTGTATGAGATTTGCCCCGAGTTTTGTCCGTAAGATACGTTTAGTCTGTGCTCTTGCCCGCAAGTGGCTGGCTCGTGTATTAACGTACAATTTTGCGCGCAAATATCCGTCAACTCGCGTGGAAAAATGGCTCGACCACGCAAGCAAAATTCTATCCAAGTGCGTGGTCACAATGCCAGATGTTTGCGCGCAAAATGCTTTCCGGGTTGCCTCGAGATCCCGTCGTGATTAAAGATGCGACCGTTTGCAGATCAACGCCCTGAGAATTATGAACGTGCCCATGCTGGTTACCGAACAGAATCCGAAGTCTCTGGGGAGGACCGTGCCCGAGTTCGACATCGCCGGGGCGAAGGGGCCGTTCGCCAAGATGAGATTTAGCATGTGCACACCCGAGGTACGCAGGGCTTCCCTCGTTCTCCTGCAATCTGGCATTAAGCCTAATCTACTTTCTAAAGTTTTTGGAGTGAAAACCATAGAGTGAAATATTTGCTCTATTGGAGTAAATATTCATTCTAACAGAGTAAAGATTTGCTCCAATAGAGTGAACGTTTCACTCCATGGTTCTATTTTCACTCCAAAAACTTTAGAGAGTACAATGTGCTCCCTGCGTCTAGAAACATTCTATTTTGTATGCTAAATTAAATTGTATGCTAACGTATACGTTTACGAAATTTATGCAAATCGATAAATTGTATATTACACATTGTACAATCGTACATTGTTGACAGATTTGTTGAGCGTTTTGATCTGTTTATATAAAATAGAATGTTTCTCGAGGCAGAAAGCACATTGTAGATTAGACTTTAACGTCGGACATAAACCTGGGCTTACCCTCTTCAGATCAGTAACGAGATCGCGACGCTTTGCAACGGACACAAGCCCGAGTCCATCGTACTCATAGGCATCGAGACGCACGTCTGCGTGGAGAACTCGGCTATCGACCTGAGGCAACAGGGCTACGAGGTTCACGCAGTGGCGGACTGCTGCTCGTCGCGCACCCAGGAGGACAGATTGCTGGCTCTGGAGGTACGTTGATAATCGCTGGGTTTGCCGGCCTCCTCGTGTCTGTCGCCTAAATCCAAATGTTTCTTCCGCACAGAGAATGCGAGACATAGGATGCCACATAACCACCTCTGAGAATGTTATATTCAAGATGGTGCGGGATGCGAGTCGCGAGGAATTCAAGAGAATACTGCCCCTCGTGAAAACGCCAACTCCGTACACGGGACTAGTTGCCACCTCCAAGATCTAAGTGCTCTTAAGGAAACTGTTTTATATACTTTTTCTACGTGTACATATGTTTATACCAGTGGGATATACGCGACAATCAAATATATACAGCCATCAACGATTCCAAAGAATAAAGCAACTATATTCTGTTAAAAGGCCAACGCATTTTACTTGGGCGAGATATCAAAAGGCTTAGCCTCGTTCCTCTTCCCATCTTATGAAATTTTATAATCATTTATATCACTTCAATGATTTAATTTTAACTTCAACTTTAATTAGCTATAAACTATTTCCAATTTCTGAACAAATTAATTTCTTAACATTTTTACTTCCTTAATAATAATTAAATCACTTTCTATTATTTTATCTGAATACGTATTCCTATACTTTGTTACTTTTTAAATTAATTATTTATAAATCTAAGATTTTTACTGTATAAACTCTGTAGCTCCCTCTTTTTTCTCTCTTGCTCTACGTAGCTTACAGGGAATTTCTTTCAGAATGTACCCCTTAATGTGTAAATCGAACCAGTCTAATTCATCTTGAAATAATCACTTAAGATATCTATTTCTATCTCATTTCACATAATATTGACACGGTCACCAGGTCAACTTAAAAATCCTCATTACTGCGATCGAATAGAAGAGATTAAAGAAAATGACATTTGGATCGAGGATTTTACACAGAGCGTCTATCTTTAGCCATTTATCTAGACCGCGTCAAAATCATTTGTCGTGATAACATCGATATAAAACCTTGGACACCACGTGACTACACACAAGCTTGTAATGTGCACGTCACACAGGCTTACCTCGCAGTGTTTTCCGCGGTTTTCGCGAGGTGCAATCTATCTGCGTTTACACATTCTTCGTACGCGCTTAAATCAAACATATAACGCAACAGCGTAAATAACAATCGATTTATAGCGACGATGGCTGTAAATCCTGCGAGAGCCGTGCTCCGGCAAGGAAGAACCGCGCTGCTTATATGCGACGTTCAGGAAACATTTGCGAAGGCTATATTCCAATTCGATAAGATAGTTGAAAACTCGACGAAACTGGTAAACTCATTATTACACGCTCCACATTATGATTACGTTTGATCGGAAGCGCACGTTGAGGTTACGCCATATCTCACAATTACATATCGTTCACTTTGCAGCCCGGTCTGCGACGAGTCGTTAATCGTTAGTCAGAAATCGGAACTGTACATCGGTCCTTTTTCTTTTACCCAGGAGGAAAAAGGACCGGCGTATCCCAACGACTCACCGTAGACCAGGCTTTTGATTGATGCCGTCGCGCCAATGCATCGTCGTGACAAAATGCGATTGCTCGCAGGTCAACATTCTGAAAGTTATGAACGTGCCCATGCTGGTCTCCGAACAGAATCCAAGATCTCTGGGGAGAACCACGCCAGAACTGAATATCTCTGGAGCCAGGGGACCATTCGCGAAGACGCAATTTAGTATGTGTACTCCCGAAGTAAGCACTGGCTCCTCCTGTTCTCCTACACGGAGACTTTCTTCCTAAAATCACGCAAACGTGGGACAAGACGGCATTCAAAGAATTTTATAAGAGTTTTCTGACAGTCTACCATACATTCTGCTAGTAATTCTACTAGTTTCAGGGTAAATTTTAACAAAAAACTTTCCCCACATACAAATAGCGTTAATGTCACGTGGTCATGGGACAACACGGCATTTGGACGAATTTTATGAGAGTTTTCTGACATTTTACCATACATTCTACTAGTAACTATACTCGGTATACATTTTACTACTAGAATGTACGGTAAGATTTCAAAGAAACTCTCATACAATCCTTCAAAGTGCCACTTGCTCCACGATCGCACGACTTCCAGGGTGAATTTTAACAGGGAATTCTCCCAGTGTACAAACAGCGTTAACGTCAGACACGTAAACGAGGGTTTTACTTCCTTCAGATTAACAGGGAGATTGCGACGCTTTGCGATGGACAGAAGCCCGAGTCCGTCGTACTCATAGGCATCGAGACGCATGTCTGCGTGGAAAATACGGCGATCGACTTGCGGCGAGACGGCTACGAGGTCCACGCAGTGGCGGACTGTTGCTCGTCGCGTACTCAGGAGGACAGATCGCTGGCTCTGGAGGTGCGTTGACGCGATTGATACGCATCAGGCTTGCTGCTCTTCGTCCCATCTGTCGTTTAAACGTTTCTTTCGCAGAGAATGCGAGACATCGGATGCCACGTAACCACCTCCGACAACGTTGTATTCAAGCTCGTGGGAGACGTAAGTGGCCAACAATTCAAGAACGTGCTGCCTCTGATCCCTACATTTCTAAACTGATCTCATCGAAGCGCCAACTCCTGTAACACCCTTTATATCTTTTCTACGTGTACATACCAGCGGGATGCATGCGGCAATCAGATACGTACAGTCGTGAACGCTTCCGAGAAATGAAGAGGCTTTCACATTCTACCAAAATATCAATGCATTTTATTTATATCGGCTGTAAAGAGGCTTAATGTGTAATAAGTAGGTTCAGTAAGTGTAATATGTAAATCAATCGAGTGTCTGAGGGCCGAGTGAGCCAGGCTTATCTTTAATCTTCGCTCTACTTGGTGCCCGTTGAGCCAAATCCTTCCGCGCCCCTGCTCGTGTCAGTCAAGGTGTCCACCTCCTCTATCATCGGATACGTGATCTTCTCACATATTATCTGAGCTATGCGGTCGCCAGGCGCAATCTCGAAGTCCTCGCTACTGTGGTTGAACAGTATCACGCCGACGTTGCCGCTGTTTCAAAGGAGAATAAATAAAATTTTGACAATCCCAACACCTCTCTCTCTCTCTGTAGAAGCTGTACGTACCGATAATCCGCATCTATCACGCCCGCGCCGACATCTATGTGATTTTTCCAGGCTAAACCGGACCGTGGGGCGATCCTGCCGTACGTACCGAAAGGAACTTCTATTTGCAGATCAGTCTTGACCAACTCCCTGCCACGGGCCGGCACAATGTACTTGTACGCGCTGTATCGCACAAGAAGAACACATTTTACAAGTCTACAGGATTTTCCTCGGCAAACTAGTTAACAATGGTGCGGCGTCTACAATGAGATCTTTAAGATTTAAGAAAATTACCAGTCCATTGTGATAGATCGCTTCCTTAAATCTTACGTCTCAGGCCCGGTCTACAATGGCCTAGTTTACATCAATCACTTGGTACGTGTATCAAATAGTAAATAACTAGTAAATCAGTTTAATCATTGGCTGATCAGCTCAAATACACTACTTGATACGCGTATCAAGTGCACGATGTAAACTCGGCCAATATGTTCTCAGTCGTTGGTCAGAAGTCGGTCCTTTTTCTTTCTGGGTGAAATACAGTTCCAACTTCTAACGAGTCATTGTAGACCAGGCCTTACAGATCTCACTGTGGACTCATCGAATACATTAATTAACGACGATTCGAATAGAATAACGTTGACTAGTTAACATTATCGACGACCAACTCCCTTGCTCTCTCGAGGCTTACTAGGTGGCTCGGCTACGTTTACCGAGATTATATTCCAAGGGCCGGTTTCACCAAAGGTCGCTTAACTTAATCCTATTGTTAGTGCAATTCACGTTTGTCTCTTTCCAGAGCAACAGTTGGAAAGAGATGAAGAACAAATTAAGCCAAGCTCAAGCAACGTCGGTGAAACCGAGCCCAAGTGTCCGCAATCAATCGAGCCATCGCCGGTCGCTGTCACGTTACTTGCAGTCCGCCAGCGGCTTGACAGAGCAGAGCGACAGCGGTCGAGCCCAAGGCGTCTTCGCTCGGGGAAGCCACGTACCTCCGTAGATCGTAGCCCGCCGCGTATTCCGAGCCCTTGGTCGGCGCGAACGCCTTCTCCGACAGCTTGGCGAACTTGAGCACGCTCCCTGACATGACGAGGAACTGTTATATCCGATTCACGAGTGGCCCGCACCGCCGAACTTACGCCACGCCACGCTTATCCGCCATTCGTGCCGGTTTGCCGCCAAAACACGGCGGCGGCGGCGAAACAGCTGCATCCGGCTACCTTCGGCGCGCCGTCGCACATCTTTTTGCGAAGACGGCCGATCGACTCGCGAAGCGCGAGGACAAAAGCAACGCGGCATATTTCGGCAATCGCGGCCACCGGGCGATAACGCGGTCCGTGTCGCGGTCGTCGCCCGCGAAATTCAAACGCGCCGGCCGCTCGCGTCCCCGCCGAGAGAAATGACTCGTCGATCGACGCCGGCAAATTGACGTCGATGCGACGTCGCTCAATTTGAAAGGTTTCGACGTCGATCGACCCAGTCTTTTCCCGCTGGGTGGAGCTCGATCCCTCAATTTATTCGAAAGAGAAACGTACGAACGCGAAAATTCTACTCTTACAAGAAGGTTGCATGTCGACTGGCCAAGTCTGTTCCGCGCGTTCTGCGCTGGCAATGTTATGCAATGTTTCTGCAATCTCTTGGTGCTGTATGGGACGCGAACGGTCGAGCAACTTTCTTGCGAGGGAAGAAATGCTCGCATACGCTTCTCTCTCTCTCTCTCTCTCTCTCTCTCTCTCTCTCTCTCTCTCTCTCGCTCTCTCTCGCGGGAAGGAATTCAAGAATTGAGAGGCGAAACGCTAATTCCTTAAGCCTTGTGTCCAGGATTCAAGAAGTCCTGGTTCTAGTTCCAAGAAATGTGTAACCAAACAACCTGTATCCTTTATGGAAAAGCTGCAGGTTGATTGGCTACGTATTTCTTGGAACTAGAACTTGAACACAGTCCTTGGATCGTGGACACGAGGCTTTAATGACCGGTGCTCTTTTCAGCGTTCAACTGTATTTTTATCCGCGACAATGAAAGCGCTTCTCGCAGGCTACGATAGCGCGGAGAGAGAAGAGAAAACGGATCCGACGCTCTCCCCGTCGGGATATAGAACGATAATATCTGTTCGCGTCTATAATATGAAGACGCGCCGTTCTCCACGGAGAGCAAACAGTGTGGGTGTGTTCCCATTTCCTCTCATTGTCAGTACTGGACGCCATTACTGAACTCAGCTTCTGAGAAAAGCATTTTTCCAAACGAAACCTCAGTAGTCTTCGTAATAACGTAGCAGTTATTCTTTTCTAAATGCAACCATCCCGACCTTTTCTTTGATGAGCTCGAGTGTTCTTACAGTCACCAGTGGTAAAATTATATAACTAAAGTAACAAAACTCTGTAGAGCTAGTAGTCGACCAGACTGGCGAGATTTGAGTGGCTCATTTTACGGCATTCCGTCCTAATTCCCGGTCCTTGTCAAGTAACAATAATTAAGAAACAGTTGACGTCAGAAAACAAAGCTTCTCTTCGATACCGAATCCTCGAGACTATTCGGAAGTACTGTCAGTGGATACTGAAAGGAAATGGGAACACACCCAGTATAATTAGCTACAAAACTGCGCGTTATCGCGGAGAATGGTTATCGGCCGACCGACCTCTCGCGCGGCTGCATAAAACCCAGCATGCACAGATCGTCATCGCTCGCATGTGTGAAATCGGCACGAAGGCGAGACGCATATGCCTGGTATTCGAGGAAATACTGCTTTTCCCCGTACGCGGTGCGGACAGCGTGCGACGCGGCGCGCACGCGCGCCCGCGAGATCGATAGCCGCGCTGGCGGCGTTTTTCCAATTGCTGTTCAGCGATCGTGCCTACGAATAGTATTAGAAATCTTTTGATATACGCGAAGAGAAGAGTGAAAGATCGTGGATCACTCGAGTCGCTGGGAATTTTATTGTAAGCGGCGCTGCCGACCAAAAAGTTAATCGGCGATTAAGCCTGCGGCGCTTTGGCGTCGAAGCTGTCCTTAACGTCATCTCAATTTCCCTTTAATGCTAAACATCGTCCTCGCTTCTGCCCCTGAATCGCCTTATTTTTAGAGCGACTCAATGCTCCTCCACCGCGTCTTTTCATCCAAGTTTCACAGCCGATGTGTTATACAGCCCACGATATCGGTAAATGGATTACGGGGCATGTATCCTGCCGTTAACCGTCGCCATTCGCGTCGATGGCGGATTACGAGCCTCTATTGTCTCGTGATGTAACGTTGCTCGCTCGCTGCGCGGGCTGACAATCCGCAAGAGCGCTCGGCGCGAACGTCAATGTCTAATGCCACGAGGTCGGAGGCCGTTCCCTTTTTTCTTCCCCCTCTTCGTGGAAAAACGGGGGCGGAACTGTAATAATTGTTCGAGAATAACTTGAAGAATCGTATGCTCCGAGATTGCCGGCAAGGTCCGCGTGACCCGTCATACGGAAGTCGCCGCGATTGCGTACGCCCGATCGGTCAACGCAAAAGGGCCTGCGCTCGGGGTCGTCGGGGAGACCCTCGAACTTAACCTTATGTCTTTAATAAAGCACGCGACGCGATAAGGAAGATTATCACGTTTTATCGGCTCGCTTCGCTCGGTTACATTTGGGCCGCTGAAAAGGTCGGCTCGGCCAGGCGAGACCGACCGCGTCTAAAATACGCTCGGGGCTTGGTTAGCGATTCCGCCATCCGCGAGACACTTTAGGGGAACTTGAACCAACCCAGATAGCACAAAGGTGAATGTAGGTTTTCACGGGGATTTAATCTTAAAGAATACCTGCGAAAACTGAATATCTGAAGAACCAGCCACAATCAGTTCGTCTTCAAGTATTCCTCCCTTACGGAAAAGTACCGAAATAATTATTAGAAAATTACTGTACATCAGTAATTTCTGACAGTTCAATTACTGATATACAGTAATTTTCTAGTAATTATTTCGTTACTTTTTCGTGAGGGCTCAGAAGTTCACTATCCCAGATAGCACGCATAGTTCTATGGATATTCTTCTGGAGTACAAATATTCTTAATTTCAAAATATTCCAATCGAGTATTTTATAAATATGTATATAGATTATTACAATTAGAACTCGTATATTCATAACCCTGATAGCACATAAGTCTCAGTTATGTTGCAATTATGTTGCAAAGACGTTTCAATGTCTTTGCAACAGAACTGCAACATAACTGAGAAATAATTGAGACTTGTTATTCAATTACCTTCCGAGCCTATTTCCGGGATTTTTGTAAATGTACATTGGGTTTGTTTTCTGTTCCTGCACTGGTGAACTAGTGCAGTAAGCTAGAATGAGAAAAAATATGCTTGTCTTACTCCAATTTATTGCACTAGTTCACTAGTGTAGGAACAGAAAACAAGCCTAATGACTGACGTCATGACGTCATCGCAGTAAACAGCTGTCTCTCTTCGCAGTTTCGTTTTGTGTAAGGGTCATTAAATTGAAAGACTACTTTAACAAAAAATACGATCGAACGGCCGGTTGACCAGGACATTTGACTGATTGTGAGAGCTATCGAGAAGAGGAAAGCTCCCTTATTCAACCCTTCCTGACAAGTATCTTACTGCTCAGGAAGTTCTTGTATGAAGAAATATGGACTGGGAAGCTGATGAAGGATGAAGAAATTGCATGCAACACCATGCAGTACCTCTAACACAATTTCTTCATCCTTCATCGGCTCCCAAATCCATTTCTTCATACAGAA
>NW_011967210.1:297953-336779 GCF_000949405.1 Vollenhovia emeryi | reverse complement strand
CTTCCTGAGCAGTAAGATATGTGTGGCAAGAGATTGAATAAGGAAGGCTGCCTCTTTTCGATAGCTTCCCGTCAAATGTCCTGGTCAACCGGCCGTTCCGATCGTATTATTTCGCTATATCGTTTATTCACCACCATTTCTCTTTGAAATATCCGTGTCCTCCAATCCAATGTACAGTGGACTGTTTTCACTTGATTCTATCTCGTTGGGTTGCGTTAACTCTACTATATTTTCTGATATATAGTTGGTTTCCACACGAGTGTCTTTATCAAGTTGGATTCTCACAACTTCCATAGGACACTCAGTGGCAAGTTAACCTTCTGTTACGCCGTACAGTATTACATGTACTAGTACATTTTATTGATTCCCCTTAGGGTTATAAGGCGTTTTTGAAGGAACGTGCCCAAACTTCTTGTAACACCTCTCTCTATATCCACTTCGCTATATGGCGATCGAACGAAAAACCAACAATGTTTTCGTTTGGTCTTGAACCCGGGTCTTAGGATTACCAGACCAGCGCACAATCCTCTGCGCCACGATCGCCACAAGAGCATATAAGGACATATAAATATTAACAAAAATGAATATACACGGACACGGCTGCTCGCTTGTGTGCGTTATCCCCTCTCCGACCACATCGTGCTGCAAAAGAATCGGAATTTGCATTTCCCACTCGCGCGTGCAAAGTTCCCAGGTGGCGCCACAAGCCACAACGCGAGGTGCGAGGTGCGAGGTGCATGGGCAGTATTTTTCAGCTGATCCGTAATTGTGTCCCGTTTCTCTCGCGACCTCGGTTCTGGCGCACGCGGTTTCGGCATAGTTAAAAGAGGCAGCAAATCCCGAGACCGTCTCCCAAGTGTTTCTGATCTCATTCACCTCGTACTCTCGCGAATTTTCAAGTTCGCCAATTGCTTGCAAACTGTCAATATGCCAAGCGAACATAAGGAAGGCTCGTCGAGGGGCTCGTTAATCAGGCGATCGGTGTATTTGTAACATGACGAACGATTCGCGAGACGTGTACAATTGCGTTGGAGTAATAAAAATGCGATAAAAGGAATCGAGCGCGTCGTGTTGTATTTTTATGTGTCGACGTAATTAAGGTTAGTATGCTCGACTCTCTTCTTGATTTTTTAAATTCGATTGCACAGACTGAGTTTTTACAAGTGATTCGCTATGCTTTTTAACTTGCAAAACTTTCTTCATTAAACGTACCACTTTTTACGCAATGCGTACGTAATTTATGAATACTTTTAAATTGTTGTCAAGTGCTTTCGATGTGACATGTGTGAATGTGCTCTTCGCGTCTAGAAACATTCTATTTTGTGGCCAGTAAATTAAAACACGTGTGCAAGAGAAATTGTACGTCATACAACATCGATAAATTTTTTAAGCGCATTGATTTGGTACAAAATAGAGTTTCTAGTCGCACAAAGTACACGGTAATCAGGCTTTGTCGAACTGCACAGTGTCCTTAGGTACGTAACGTTTGTCCAACTCGAGTACCAGTGTTTTACATAAAAATCGCCGTCGTCCGCTCGAGTTTACTCGTATCCAGTAGCTAAGCTTCGCAACGTTGAACCTTTTTGTTTCAAGCACGCATGGTTCTGTTTAGTTTTGCCCGAGTTAAGAATGTCCAATCCAGAGGCTGGTGTGGGATGCATTAGTGAGGTAACGCTCGCAATTAGTAAAGCAAGGAGTTCTCAGGCAGGTGCTGTGAGGGTCCTCGACAGTCCCGACTCCGATGGATCAGGCCACTCTAATTCCTTTACCGTGCAGCGATTTAATTACACCAATGATAACAATGCCAACTCGGATATTCTTCAGTCGCCCCTCACCAGCGATGACTTGAGAATACCTATCGTTGGTTATGAGATTATGGAGGAGAGAGCTAGATTTACAGTTAGTTAATTGTACATCAATGATTCCATAGTCACGTTAAATTCTATCAGTGTTTGTCGCAATACATATTTCTCGTTTATATAACACATAGATATAAAGATTTTGCATGTTTGATGGTGTTCGCTTCATTACTTTTAATAGTATAAAACTTTAAAAATATATAAAGTCGCTGCAGTAATATTATTTAAGATACAAAATTATGAAAATCATTTTACTGCATGGCAAAATTCTCGAAGAATTTTAAAAACAGATTCTTCCTTTCTGATACCCAGGTCTATAAGCTTCGAGTCGAGTTGAAAAACGGCGATTGCTGGTTTGTGTTTCGGAGGTACACAGACTTCGTTCGATTACTGGCGCAATTGAAGAGGCAAAAAGTTCCTATCGCTCATCTGACATTGCCAAGGAAAAAGTGGCTCGGCGACAATTTTGCTCCAAGTTTCCTAGAGGAGAGAATACGCGGCCTTCAGGCGTTTGTTAATGACATATTGAGTAGCCCACTTCTCATAGGCGTCTCGTGCGTAAGAGAATTCTTCTGTTTGGATGAACCTCCTGTTTTATCTGACACAGCAGAAGAATCTAGAGTGAGTCGTAATATAAATCACATTTACAGATCTCGATACGATTGCAATGTTAGTTTACTTAACAAAATATTCGATCGTTTCAGGCAATATTTGAAGCGCTGGAAGATACAATATATAATTTGAGACAACAATTAGGAGAACGCGATGCGGCACTTGCATCTGAAAGGACTTTATGCAATGAATTTCGGAAAAAGCTTCACCAGATATTCAGGTAAGCGTTAAAGTAACTCTATGTTTCTTTGGAAAGTATTATATTTTCAATTGTTTTAGTGAAAGACAAACCTGTCCAAAATGTGGTGCAACCCAATAGCAATTTTATAGACTGGGTTATAATAACTGAAGAGACCGTACTGAATAAGATCTGAAAAAAGTTAAATTTGTACAAATTTTAAAACGATGCTGTTATAAAAGGAAGATATTATATAATATAGAAAATATTTTTTAACCATCTATTTTACAGTGGGATATTTTTGGGAATGATATTTTACACATAGAGTATTGTATGAATTATATTAGCAGAATTTTATCAATATTACATTAAGCAATATAGTATATAAAATTGTATTCACAAATTTTTGACTATTTTTGATACAATCAATTGATATTACTCATTCAACTCAATTACAGATAATATTTTATATAGACGTCTTACAGTTTTTTTTTATACACATATGTATATATTTACAACTTATCTATTGAAAATTTATTTTCATATCGAAGACACATAAGTTAATTAAATGAGTGTATTCTTCTCCATTTCCAAGGAAAAGATGCATGTGAATCTCAGATGTAGTATCAATTTAAGTTTTTGTAATAGTTATACGATCAAATGAAATGTTTTGGAGGCTGAACATCTAATCGTAATAATTCTCCTGCATTTTTCTCCTTATGTTGAACTAAAATTTTGTTCAGCCGATCACACAAAATATTAAGGATGAAAAATTAACATTTGTATATACATATAATATTTTTAATATGTGATGTAAAATCCTGCATTCTGTAAATTTTATATATACATCTATCTTATTCTATTTATTATATATGTATAAAAATATTATCAACTGTATAAAAGTTCGAATAGTCATTTTACTGTATATTACAATGCATTGAAAAAATGTTACAAAAAAGTGTAAGTAGGAGATCAATAAAAAATTTTAAGTTTCTGAAATACTATTTTAAATATAGCAAAATATTATTAGATATAATAAACATCTGACATTGTAAATAAAACAGGGGATATTGCAATATAGACACGTTTCGACATTTATTATATGTAAAATGTTAAAAAATAATTTAATAGAAAAATGTAATATTGCACTATTATAATATATAAACTATTTTTTTCAACTTTTAGCGTGTTGTATTACGCTCTTATACATCTTGATAGTTTCTATATACAATACTTCAATTACACTCTTAAGATATAAAATAATATCTAATAAAATATGTCTATAAATATACACACAAATTCTTCATTCATTTTACATAATGTACGGCATTTTATCGATTCTTTTTACGTTTACTACAAGAATTGAATTTTTAGTTTATTTTAGTAAAAAAATATATGTATAGTATGAAATAATGCAATTTTTTTTATCTACGAAATGCGTATGTAACGTGAAAAATGAATGCATTATGTGAGCAATTGTTATGTGTGCATATACACATACGTGCATTTAGATGTACACACAATAATAGTTAAGAAAAATTTTCGGTCAGTCTTCCTTTGCATCTGGAGCGACGATTAGACATAACGCTTGCATAAAGTATGTCAACTTGGCTGAAAAGAGAGACAAAGTAAATTGTACTCCGACATTTACATACAAAGTAAATAATGTTTTATGCAGCCAATTAAGTCAATGATACGTAAATCTCTTATATAAGCGGCTTTAATATATTTTTTCATTCGGTTATACTCACCTGATAAAGTATTCCTTATCTTGTTGTACACAAATACATGGTAAACGACAATACCGCATAAGATGAACACAAGTGCAAAAAGGTACTTTATCGATGGCTCGTAAACTATCGGAAGTACCGCGAGGAAGATGGAAATGGCCAGTACCACCCAGGGTATCACGATGGGCACGGTATAGGGTCTGGGAGCGTCCGGTTTGGTCCGTCGCATAATTATGAGCGATACCATCGCCATACCGTAGAACACCCACATGAGGAAACTGGCGAACTCGATCAGGGCGGTTATGTCGCCCACCAGCAGCATCGCCAGCGAGAGTATACCCTGAAAGATGACCGCCGCGGCCGGTGTCATCTTCTCCATGTGCACGTAACTGAAGACTCGCGGCACATGGCCCTCCTGCCCGGCGACGAAGCACAGCCTGGCCACGCTGAACTGTACGCTAAGGGCGCATCCGAAGGTCGACAGCGCTACACCGAGCGGTATCGCGAAGGTCATCCAGGCCGGTAGGACCCGGTCCGCCCAAAGGACCGCCACCGCCGGCGCGCTCTTCATCTCGGACATCGTCAACGCCGACATGTACATCAAGTTCATGGACACGTAGAGAACGGTGATGGTCGGTACCGCGATCAGGGTGCTCCGGAAGATGTTGACCTCGGGTCTCTGGACCTCTTCGGTGACGATCGCGGCCGCGGTCCAGCCGTCGTACGCCCAGAGTCCGCTGTAGAAGGCCAGGGCGATGTTGCCGGCCGACGTGGTGGTGCCGCGAAAGGGTTCCTTGAGGAGCTCCACGTGCCCCGAGCCCAGCCACCATAATCCACCGCCGATCACCACCATACAGGCGACTACTTTGCACACAGTGAACACGTTCTGCACTTTTACATAAAGCTTGACGCTGATGAGATTGATATACGTTATCAGGCCCAATGCCATGACCGCTATGAGTTTCTTCAGCGTTGCCATGGAATCACCGGATAGACTGCAGAGGTATCCGGAAAACGGCTGCACGCTGTACTCTGCGAAGGTCAGCGTAATCACTGCCACCTCCGCAGGCCGTAGCAGCATCACGTAGATCCAGGAACAGGTGAACGCTGGTATTTGACCTGCGTATGGGTGTAGTGGCCCGAAGGCCTCCATGAAGTACGCATACTCGGCACCGGAACGCGGTACCACGGTGCTCAGCTCGGCGAAGGCCAACGCGCCCAACAGGGACAGCACGCCGCAGCTGATCCAAACGACCAGGCAGAATCCCACAGATCCCGATCGCTCAAACGCGCTGGTCGGTGACACGAAGATGCCGGAACCTGGACAAACGAGATTGCCGTTAATATAGTTAATTCAGTAGTATTCGGCGGAGACCGAGTCACGACAGAGTAGTTGACTGATGCCTCGTGACGTGGATAACCGATTAATCTCGATTAACCTTTCCGACGTTTTTAGTCGTAATAATTATTACGTTGATACACAAAATACTTGTTGGCCATTGTTGGCCCATTAATTTATTGATCGTCGAGAGGGCACTCGATCATCCGCGGACTGCGTGACGTAAAGTTTCCCTTTATTAATAAATTGATAAACATTTTTCATTATTAGAATCTTAACATCTGCACGCTGCGCGATGTTAAGTGTTTCTTTATTACGTAAATTGCCACACCGAGAAAATTTTTCGTCGGATAAACCAATTAAATAGTGTTTCCGACGGTTAATTTTTCCGATTACGTTTTCTTATTAAATTACAGATACATCCGATAAAATGCAGTTATCGATGAAACTTGATTGAAAAACCAATCATATTTTTTATCGGATATACAATTTAATTGGATATATTCGTTTATTATTATGTGTAATTGGATTGTCCGATTAAATTTAATCGGACATTTTTCTCGGTGTAAGAATTTGTAACATCGGGATAAAATATTCGACAAACACGATGTTATTTTTCTGTGCCAATTTCTTCGTTGCAACATGATTTACTTACATCAGATAACATAATTTGATCGTAGATACAATATCACAGTAATTAATCCTCCACTCTTGAACTGTGAATTCTTTGGAGATTCTTAAGTGGATAACGGATAAGATCTACCTGCGCGAAAGATAACGCTCCAAGAATTTCGTGTCTTTTGCTAAGCTTTCGAGTAACAATCGCGTGAAAATGGGCGTTTTAATTTAGGAATATTTCGATAATTTAAAATCTAATCGCTTAATATGCTATCTATGTAAGCGTCGGCCCGCACGCACATATAAAATTCCTCATTTTCTGCCATAACTTTTCCACTGACCTCAACGAACAAATGCAACTTTGTATTTTTGATTCTTTTAACACCCGGTATCTAAGACCGCGTGAGAAAGCGTCCCGGACACCGTCAATCAACTGTTAAAATACAAGAGCTCCAGTGTACAAAGCGGTATCTTATTTGGCTCCATACAATTATGTAATTACTGTTAACTGCTCTGAAATTGCCGACTTGCATTTAAAGGCTGCCACCGCAGTTCCGAGAACGCCATAATTTATGATTATTACTTATTGTGCCGTTTTAATGAAATATTGATAAACGGTGTTGGCGATTATACCTTATCTACGAGCAAGTGTAACTTTCGCGTTGCACATACACGATCTCGCCGCTCTATGACGAGCGATGGTCCAAACAAAATGCAATAACAAGCTTATTTCATTGGCACGGGAAAAGGTCGGGCAATGACTTTCTTTGTTTCTAAAAAAGACGCGTCGCTTAAAATTCAGAGCTCGCGATCGCGACGCGCGAACACAAATTGAGACGTATATTACATTTATTCGCCGCGAAATTGAGTCCTTCCTTAATTCTCAGCATCAGAAAATTATCGTGTTTTTCAGACTCTATCTTGTCGCGCGCTTACTATTCTACTTTATTACCTAGCATTCCAAATACGCTCACGCTGTTTTTCGGCAAATAGTGCCTCCCTAATTTCTTCCAGATTAATTCTGATATGCAATGTGACAATTGTCGGTCAGGTTGAAAAAAAAGAGAACAGAAAACAGAGAGAAAGAGAGAAATATAATGATGTTAAAAATTTTTTGGAAACACGCTCCCGTTAAATAATTTTATCACGCCGAGGGACATTTGTACAAAGAATGAATACAATTTCATAACAACGCGTATTTTTGGGCACATTTTTATCACATAATTACCCTCGGTATCTCTTAATTTGCACTTGACGCAGATGTTCCTTAGTTCAGCGGGAAACCGAATTTTTATATCACCTTTACGCAATTCACTTTTTACTTGCGCTCGAGCGATCATATACTATGAAATTTTGTCCTGCGACATTTTAATTATTCATTACACATCGCCGAACAATGGCGAGTGAAAATAATTTTCGTGACTTGCAGCAAGAGCGCGCATCGGGCCGGATCTTTTTTTAGCACGATGCAGCGGATTTGAGCGCGATCGCCTTCTTTGTGTTGCATCCGCGATTTATCGCTCGAGCGCGATTGCGAACGGGAGTGTCAGAGATCGGCAAATTCGCGAATAAAAATAAAATGAATAACAGTGTCATAGATTTCCGCCTTTATCATCTGCAACGTGTTGCAATCCGCTTTCCAGTTTCACGAGTTCTCGATCGAACTCGCGGAATATCGAGGCGCGTGAGACACGAGTATCGCACGCGGGAACGAAACGACGTTTAATTCATTAACTTGAAATGGTAGACGCGAGAGAAAATCCGATCACGTTTACAGGCGACGCTCTCGCACGCGCGAACAATTGAGATTCCTAGTCAACAGTATCTCACCTATCATTATCGCCAGAATGATGCTGACCGCGCTGAAGAGCCCCAGCTCTCTCTTCAGCTCGACCTTACCGAGCGGCTGCTCCTCGTATGTCATTTTCTGCGTGTGTAGCAAACGGGACGAGAAACGAGAGCGCGGAGCACGTTGCACCGATCCACTGTCACTGTCAACAGTGATTCAAAATTCAGTGACACATCGCGCGAACTGTGCGTGGTCTCTGTACGACGGTGGCGGTGGCGATGGCGGTTTTTATCTTCTCCTTTGCGGGACGGAAACAGCGGCGCTCCACGCGCGAGCACGTAGCGGGCACGACCACGCGACTGAAGCTATTGGACGGGTTTATCAACGTCAGAGCTCTGAAATCGGGCCGCTAGTGGATCGGCTCTTGTCGCGTATTCTTTTTTCTCACGAGTACTGGCGCGCTGATAAGGAGATATTCATCCTCGTCACAGACCGGGCTCGCTATCTTTCTTGATCGTCGGTCACCGGGCTAGAAAAGATAAACGGGAGTCTCTGGAAATCGACATCATATGACGTTAAGCATTGGATTTGTGAGATTTGTGCCATCTGGCAGCTGGCGGTCGCTCACGTGAACGAGCCGGGCTATGTTAAATGATTTGTTTGCCCGAATTCTACGAGTGCCGTTCCGCCCCGGTAAACCGGCAAACATCTAATCAGCTAAGTTGTCATCAGGCTTCCGTCAGTGTATCAGCTGTGTATCATTGCAGTTGAGTGACAAATAGATAAGATAACAATTTCATTTCATCTTTAGGGTATTTCGGAATAGAGTCTCTGTAATTGTGGATAACGCGACACGGCAGTTACTATTCTCGGCGACTGGACTTGTGACACCAGTCACCAAGGTGTGCCGCTAAGGTCGCATAGATCGGCGATGACTCCGTGCGTTTTGCTTGAAACTATGTCAGTGACTTATGAATAAAGTAAAGCAAACGTGCAATAATGTTATAACATTCCAAGGCCGGTATAAGCAGTCTAGCAGAAAGGTGAACGTAAGCTCATAGAGAATTCTCCTCCTTCCTAAATTAGGCTTGAAGCCTGCTTTTGAATAGAGAATTCATTTGAAAGAATACCTGCGGAATTGGAAAATTGAATACCTGAAGAAGTCTTGAGAAAACCGGCCGCAATCAGTTCCCAGTAAGAAATGACTCGTCGATCGACGTCGAAATGTCGTGTCAACATCGAAATCATCATATTGACGTCGATCCGACATCGTTTCGACATCGATTAACAAGCCATTTCTCGCCGAGTTCGTCTTGTGGTCAGGCGTTCATTATGATGCATGCAACTTCCCTAATCATTTTTATTGCATTCTTCTATGAATTCCTAAAGAGTTGCAATTCAAAAA
Source organism: Vollenhovia emeryi (assembly GCF_000949405.1). NCBI lineage: Eukaryota > Metazoa > Arthropoda > Insecta > Hymenoptera > Formicidae > Vollenhovia > Vollenhovia emeryi. The sequence goes on along the minus strand of NW_011967210.1, from coordinate 327,249 downwards.
GGCAGAAAACTTGAGGAATACTTTGCGAATTCACTGTGCTATCTGGGACTTAATATTTAAGACCGTCTTGAATTTATCTAAAGATGCCGTATGGAACTTTGGCTACGGAGTATCTAAAGATGACCTTAAGACGGTCTTCAATTGAGCTCTGACTATGAATACCGGCCTAAAATTCCGAGCAAGTATATATTTTTTGACAGAGGAAATCTTATAAGTCGCCAGAAGTAATTAAAAAACTTCGGAGGATTGCTCGACCATGTCTGGCAAATTTTTATGTTCAAAATTACGACGTTTCGACCATTGTTTGTGGCCCGTCTCGAGTGATGAAATCATGTTCGGTCGTTTGTGAAAACATGATCGGCTCCTTTACTTCACATACTGATTTACTGACAAATTCATCACTTGAGAAGGACCACAAACAATGGTCGAAACGTCGTGATTTTGAACATTAAAGTTTGCCAGACATGGTCAAGCAATCCTCTCAAGTTTTTATATATATTTTTTGTTACATTTATGAAAAGAAGGAAATCTAATACATCGATTATTCCTCGGGAGACATAAGCTGACTCTGTCTTTCCAATTTCCGTAAAAAAACGCCTACCGGACTTACCGATGTTTAATGCTGTGTCAGACAGATGATATTTCACACTAAGTGTAACGTAGCATTTCAAAATATATCTTTTTGTCGACTGAAGCAAAATAACAAGCATACCACACAAGTATGTCGTACCCTGAGTAGAGAACTTTCATACTGTAAGTACATATTGTTAATCGAGCCGGTACATTTGAAAACTTAATTTTAACTCAGGCCGTTTTCTATCGAGAGCTAATAAAGTTATCCGACGTTGTATGACAAATTTCGGAAATACAGTCTATCTTGCGAGAGATTGTACACGGGGAGAATTTTCTCTTAAAATTTATCCCGAAAATCATGTAATCGTGGGACAACGTGGCATTTTGAACAACTTTATGAGAGTTTTTCAACATTTTACCATACATTTTATTAGTAAATTGTATGGTAAATTTTCAGAAAACCCTCATAAAGTTCTTTAAAATGCCACGTTGTACCACGATTTTCAGGGTAGATTTTAAAAGAAAATTCTCTCACACAATATATCAGATCCAAAGTAGCGCAAGATGATGTCAAATGACTTTTTAATTACGTCTCATTCCGTTTTATTACGTCATTAAGATGCCATGAAGACGTCACTTAACGTCACGTTGCTATTTGGCACTTTTCAATGTATATCGCATTCAAGTATGAATGAAATATTATCAGAGCAATTTTGTTGGACGGACATTTTAATGTTACAGTAATATTTCCGATATATTTTATTGTAATATTACATTTCCAATGATATTACTGTAATATTATGTGCTATGTGGGGAATTTTCCGAAACCTTATTGTAAAACGTCGGACAACCTTTCTGACCATGACCGCACAGAGAATTATATAGAAAGAGAAGCCGGGGGGAAGGGGAGGGGATACACGGAGGCGATTACTTCACGTCATTAATTAAAGCTGCCATTATGTTTTGAGTGAATAATCGTTTTGTCTCATAACGTTAGGAGCTCCACTTCCTCCACGTATACGCACACGCGCGGTTATCTTATCTCTATAATATTTTTATGTTATACATGTATGTCACACAATCTTGAGAACATCAATGTTACGTGACGAAACTTAGTTCTGCAAACGTTACTTTTCTGTCTTAACAAAATTATTTCAATTCTGGTAGAAGTATACTCGATTTAAGATAACAATTTGATTAAAATCTAATCAGCTGATTCTCTTTACACGAGAGATAGTAACATCTAAGAGCGAGACGAGTCAGTTCAGTTTGTGCCGCGTAACATAGCAACAATTTAGTCCCGATACAATGTGCATTCTTAATAAAAGATAAGAGAAAACAAATTTATTAAAATTATTTTAACGTCCCTGATAGCAATGCATGTTTAAAAGACGTCATAAAGATACCGTTAAGACATTTCTAGGCGTACATATCTAAAAGACAACTTAACGCCACCTTAAAGATGTCTTTTAGACGTGTATGCTATCTGGGGTATCACTTCTTCGTACATTCTATACTTCGCTGGATCGATGTAAATTGAGCATCGCAAATTAAAGCGGACAGGTAAGCAGAGTTATACATCCGTAAGATTTTAATAATAAATTAATTAATTGTAACATTGATATATTAAAATTATATCACTGAAACAGTAAATATAAAAATGCTTTCGAATTTTGCAATGTTACAATATTATAAAATATCAGATAATATTTAGAAGCTTCCTGGTGAAAATATTTCGGATCTTTTCAATAATCTTATAAATTCTTACAACTTTTTTCAGATTTTTTAATACAAATTAGCACACTTCTCAGAAGTGCTGAGAAAGTTTGTATCCTTTCTAAAATTGTTCACGTATATGAATTCTAAAGTATTCTGAGATTTCTCATTCTATAATTTCACACTGACCTCATAAGATTTAATAAAGTTTAAGACATTTTTTTCAGAAATTATAGAATGCGAAATCTCAGAAGTGGAATATATATGAAAAATTGTAGAAAAGAAAAGAAGTGGACAGTCTCAGTATTTCCAATCTCAATTCGTGTACAACAACTCTGAGAAGAATTTTTCACCAGGGTTATAAGAGTCTGTAAAATCCGCGCGAAATGTCTCAATTTCAAAATTCTTGATAAGCCGCGACGCCAAGTTGGGACTAAATCGAAGGCACTTCTCATTGGCTGACAATGAGCCAAGAAATGGTCCTCGGCGCTACACCACGCCGCACCTCGGGTGTAGCCGGTGTAGCGTTCAGTCAGGCGAGGCCGGGCGAGGTTAAGTCATCTGTCATCGTCGACACGTGCTCGAGTGCGTGTCGGCTGAAGAGGTCTGTGGATTCGTGCAAACGCGTGTATCTCTGTTAAATTGAACGAATCGAAGAATGAACGACGCGGAAGCGGGATTCTCGTGCGAGGAGGAGAACGAATTCTACTTCGAGTCCGATCACCTGGCGCTCAAGGGCAACAAGGATTACAGCGCTTTCCTGAAAACGATCGTTATCCTCGAGGCACAGAGGGTTCAAGCCATAGAGGACCTGGACAGGCTCATGTCCGTGCGCGCCGAGGCGCTGAGGGACCCGATAACGTTCGTCGCGCGGCTGCAGAACGGCGACCTCCCGGAGCTACCTGGTCCGCAGAAGGTCGCGGAGATCCCCTACGTCGACTGGTCGCAGTACAACATCACGGTGCCGGATGCGCGCGTGAGGCCGCAAACTCGACACGGACACGTGTTGCCGCGAATGCAATCGAAGACGCGACAGGAAAACGGGAAGGTGCGTGTCGACGTTGCGTACTTTTGGAAATAGACTCGGTACTTGATCGACTTCATCTCCCGCAGGTCCTAGTCAGAGGTCGTGCCTTCGACGAGAGCAAGCCCGAGACTTTCAATCAGCTGTGGACGGTCGAGGAGCAAAGGCGGCTCGAGGAACTTTTAATCGAGTATCCACCCGAGGAGGTGGAGATGAGACGTTGGACCAAAATAGCGAACGCGTTAGGTGTGTCAATGATATACGTGCACGCCACCTCTCGCGGGTGAGCTGTTATAACTGTTTCTCTTTGCAGGGAATCGAACGCCCAAGCAAGTGTCCAGCAGGGTTCAAAAGTACTTTATCAAGCTCTTGAGAGCGGGTTTACCCATACCGGGCAAAGGGCCCAAGTTAAAACTGGACGTGAGGAAAAGTGTGACGAATAAGCTTCGTAACAATCACTTCCTGTTTAAACGTTCGACTTTCTTCCCGCATCAAAACATCTCCTTCAATCTGTTGGACGAGAGTAAGGAGCAGCCTGTGGCAGAGGAATTTGTAAGCATTGTACATTATTGTCTTATGTAAGATATTGGAGATTGAGAAATCGTTAATGTTATTTTCCCAGGAGGACGATACGCCGAACGGAGGAGGTGACGATAATCCCGAGTTAAGGCAGATCAATTTGTTGCGCCAAGTGAAGGCTGAGAAGGAACAGGATTCTCCCGCGTACAAACACATTGGGTTCAAAGTGCGTACTATTCTTTTTGTGCGGCCACCTCGGCTACGTAGGAAACCGTTGTTCATCAATGATATTCTTGCCTGCAGTGTATGGTGTGTGGCGAGGAGCCTTTAATTGGTACCAGATGGCATTGCGCGGAATGTCTTAGTGGAATTGACCTGTGTGGTGACTGCGCAGTGGCGCAATTGGAAGAAGAAAATCCCTCGCACGATCCGTCCCACAGATTAATTCCCATAAAACCACCAACGAGTACTACAAGCTACGACTCGGATTATTCTCTGCATAACTTCAGCGATATCTTCTACAATTATCTCGATCCGAATTTACTGCCCGAATGACGCAGATAAATTTCTTCCAGAGATGAGATAGTGTAAAACAAGAATTTATTAAAAGCACTGTTCATACAGTGGGGGCTTCGGAGTTGGCAGTTGCATATTTTAGACGGATCTTCGTCTGAAGTTGCTCGAACGTTCCGTTTTTTATACTATCGCGAATGACACTGAAGAATTGAAGGTAACAATGGGTGTTGTGTCTAAAAGGGCAACCGATTGTTAATATACACGTAGGAGATTGATTAGACCATAATTTTTTAAATACGTACATCATTAAAAGTACTAAAGCAAGCATTTCCTTGGTGTGGTGCAAATGGTGGATATACGCTCTCGAGTGATTTTGACACGCAAGACATTTGCATCTCTTACAGATGGGAGAGAAGTCGTCTGCATACCTGGAACAAGAGAATAGAGTAACATTACTTTTTATAGATTTTTACATTATATATTTATTTCAAGTACGAATGTCTTGTCTCTTTATCCTACCTCTTTTCCGCTAGCGACATTGCGTATTGATTGTGCTCGCAAGTGTCGTGGTCGCACATGAAAGTTAAAGCTTGCGTCTGCTCGGTAATAACGTAAGGGTAGGACGAATCAAATACATCTACTCCCAATTCAATGAGGTCCAATATGGTAGCTGGATTCCAACAACCCAGCGACACTTTCATTTTGTCAGCAGGCAGCAGATTCTATAAAATGTTGCAAGGAATTGTTAGACAACTTTAGGCCGGCAAATGGTTTCTTTATTTAAATCCGACCATTTCGACCAATACGTCATTGATATTAAACTAAAAAGCACAGGAGTTTGACATCCATCTCTGGTCCTATTGTGGTCATTACATCAGATGGACGTGTCTTCTAACATAGTTCTCCGAGTGACGCCCAGAGATGGATGTCAAACTCCTGTGCTTTTTAGTTTAATATCAATGACGTAATATTATTGTTGAATTCCTTGAGAAGGATCAGATTTAAATAAAGAAACCATCTGCCAGCCTAAAGCCGTCTAACAATTCTTTCTATCGTTAATCAACTACTGGCGATTCACATTCTTTCGTTGTTACAATTAAAGTACGTCCAATCGCGTAAGTTGGATAAATTTTTTAACTTGAGATCGGTACTTACGACGGTATGTCGCACCACTTGTTTAACTTGTTCCGACGAAATATTCTGCACACTTGGTCCGTTATTGTGCAGCCCGTCTATCACAAATCCTGCCAACGGCTTGTCTTTTAGATAATCTATGGACTCTTCTCTAGCTTGTAAATTATAACCACCCTCCACCGGTCCTAATATTCCCTTCGATTTCAATGCGTCCGTACGCAGATGAATGTCCAAACATTGTTCCAGCAAAGTCTTACTTCGACGCACCGCTTTAGTCACTCTTTTCGCGCCGCTGTTAATATTCGTATCCCCGTCGCACAAAGCAACATATAGATCTGGCTTAAGAGCTTGCACAAATTCCATATACTTGCTAGCCGAAACAGCAATTCTTCCTGTTCTGGACCAGATAGAAACGGAGTCTAGTTGCTGAAAGCCAGGGTTGGTAGCGCAAGCAGGATCGTGTATCGATAAGAAATTTATATATTCCTGAAACAAAGGCCTCTGATAATTGACAGTACAATGAAATCTCGATGGTGGTCCAACAAGTTTGTCAATGCCAATACCTTCATGCTCGCGAAATCGGCAAGAGAAGTGTCCAACTCTTTAATAACGTCTGCCATTAACACGGTCGAGGAAAGCGAGACCGATAACAGCTGCTCCTCCGTTGTTACATTTTTAAAGACGTCCTTCGTCAAGTGTGGTACACTGCCGCTCTGCGAATTACAATCTTGTAAGAGGATTATGCACAATTGCAAGAGAGAAAGGACCACTCGTCTCGTACCTTCGTGTAAATAAGAAGTAATGGTGTTTCGAAGGAAACGTTTGGCAGTCTTTCAGATCCACTTAGTGTACCAATTCGCGCAGCACAACGTGCTACGGGTTCAGTGAAAAATTTCATTGTTTTACTTTCTCTCCCTTCAGCAGATTCTCCTCGCTAGACGAGAGCTGACGAAAATGCTGCGTAACAAATATAAAATATTTTAAGCTGTCACTGTTAATCGCTACACGCGTTTAATCGATCTTAATTATGGGGGAGGCAATCACACATTTAAAAAGACACTGTACAAATTAATTTTATTCGACGACCACTTTGCCTGAATGTAACCTCAATAAATGTTTGCATTCACGATGTAACTATTAAACGTTTATAGAAACCATTTGCCTTTTTAACAGGCTAGGCTAGAGTAGCGATATAATTATTAGAATTTCGAAATTTAAAAGAATCTACCAGAGAGAAGTTGGTGAATGGACCCACAATCAGTGACGTTCACGTTTTAATCGTGGGTCCTGTCCACTGGCGCCTCAATGTATACAAAACATGGAAGTTGAACTGCGTAGCCGTGTCCACCATTATTTTCACCGGGTAACACGCTACGTCCACTACATGGAGAATATCTCCATGATTTGTGTGCTTGAATTTTAATATTCAAGCCATTCAAGGAGTGATCACTCTCCTGTTACCGACATTTCATGCATGCAGCACGGAATACGACCAAAATTGGGCACTGCATTACCCGCTTGAAAAATGGGCGTAGCACGGACACGCACCAAGTGGAGACTTTCCGTGCTTTCCAGCAAGCGACACAAGTCGACACAAGTGTCGTTCTGTCTTTATTATTCATTGAATGCGAAGAAAGACAGAACGACATTTGTGTCGACTTGTGTCGCTTGCTGGAAAGCACGGTTTATCGGCAGTACTTGAAAATGGGTGTAGCGGAATAGTTCCAAAAATGAAAATGGGCGTAAAGCGCTGGAATCAGTCGAGCGAAAACGGTAACAAGCAGAACACCGGCATGGCCGCTCTCAGGTTTCTCTCTGGTGAAACTTTAGGTAATCTAACCTCTAGCGTGATCTAATTTTACGAATCTTTACGTTTACACTTCAAATAGGAATAAACAATAGATGAATAATATAATAACGCAATGCTTTTGTTCTTTGTTGTAACTTTCCGACAATCTCAACGACTCACTTTATATGAAATTTATTAGTTTCAAGATCACGTGCATTTAACCTCAAATTGTCTCGTGACACGTTTCAAGATATTGCAGTGGACAACTTGGGCCCGATGCTACAATGAGTTGTTTAGTCGCCCACTATACGTTGATCCTTTTCCTTTCCGGGCGGAAGAAAAAGGACCGACATATAGTTTTGACTTAACGACTAACAACTCGTTGCAGACCGGGCCTTGGAGATCAGTTTGGCGTTTGACAAACATGCCTGCTCCATGCGAGGACATTATCGAGGACATTGAGGATTTAATCGCGTCGCAGGACATAACGCCTAAGGAGAGGTACAGCTCGCGGAAACACATCACGATACGGCCTAAGCGAAAGACGCAGGAACAAGTGTTGCAGCCGTCCGTGCTGTCGAGCATAATACCCGGCACGCAGACCATCTACGTGAAGACGTGGGGATGCACGCACAACAGCTCGGACACCGAATACATGGCCGGTCAGTTGGCGACGTACGGGTACAACTTGACCGAGGATAAGCTGATGGCAGATCTGTGGCTGCTCAACTCGTGCACCGTCAAGAGTCCCGCGGAGGATCAATTCAGGAACGAGATCGAGTACGGGAAGAAGCTCGGCAAGCACGTCGTAGTCGCTGGGTACGTGGTTGTACAGCTACTGTAATGATAAAACGACAACTTGTTAGCGTATTATCAACGTATCACCATTTTACCCGATTCTCGTACTTGAAAGTTAATGTATAGAATTTTACAGCTTTCTTCCCAATCTTAAGAATGATTTAGAACAGCTCCTGAATAAATGTTTCGTTTGTATCTTACAGATGTGTACCGCAAGGTGCTCCCAAGTCTTCCTATCTCCAAGGGTTGAGTATGATCGGAGTGCAGCAAATTGACCGAGTGCTGGAGGTTGTGGAAGAGACTTTGAAAGGAAACACTGTCAGGTTCTTGCAGCAGAAGAAGGACTCTGGTAAGAAGACAGGCGGCGCTTCGCTGAGTCTTCCGAAGGTGCGCCGGAATCCGCTCATCGAGATCATAGCCATTAACACGGGCTGCTTGAATCAGTGCACTTACTGCAAGACGAAGCATGCGCGAGGTGAACTGGGCAGCTATCTGCCGGAGCAGATAGTCGAGCGAGCCAAACAGGCGTTCGAGGAGGGTGTGTGCGAGCTGTGGCTCACGTCCGAGGACACAGGCGCTTACGGCAGAGACATCGGCACCAGCCTGCCGGAACTGCTGTGGCAATTGGTAGACGTGATCCCCGATGGATGCATGATGCGCGTCGGTATGACCAATCCGCCATACATCCTGGAGCATTTGGACGAGATGGCCAAGATCTTGCGGCATCCTGGAGTCTATAGCTTCTTACATATCCCAGTGCAGTCCGGCAGTGACCAGGTGCTGGCTGACATGAAGCGAGAATACACGCGCGCTGATTTCGAGCACGTGGTGGACTTCCTGAGTGAGCGAGTGCCCGGTCTGACTATCGCCACGGATATCATATGTGGCTTCCCTACGGAAACCGAAGTGGATTTCGAGGAGACGATGGCGCTCTGTCAGAAGTACAAGTTCCCAAGCCTCTTTATCAATCAGTTCTTTTCACGACCCGGCACGCCCGCCGCCCGGATGCCGAAAGTACCCACGCAGAAGGTGAAGACTAGGACCAAAAGGCTGTCGGATTTCTTCCAGTCGTACGAACCGTACGGACACAAAGTGGGACTGGAGCAGAAGGTGCTGGTGACGGAGGTATCGCATGATAAGCAGCATTACGTTGGCCATAACAAATTCTACGAACAGGTGTTAATTCCTATGAAGCAAGAGTACATGGGAAAAATGATCGATGTCAAGATTATAGAAGCGACCAAGTTCTCTATGAGAGGAGAACCGATCGGTAAAGGTGTGTCCCCTTCGCTGAGGTCTCCTCTACCACGAGGAGTCGTTTCCAGAGTACCATACGAGACGAAGCCGTCGAAATATGGAATAGCGACGGTTATGACGATCTTCTTAGCTGTGATAATTAGAATATTATGGAAATTTCTGACCTAGACAAATAATTTATGCGAGATTATTTGCAAATTATGTAAACACATTGCGTAACATGCTATAAATTGTAATTTTATATTTTCAATGGAATAAATATTTATTTAAAGCTAGTATAAATCTTATCGTTAATTTTGGGTAAGGAAGGATGCACGAGATTACGCGAAAAAAAATACTATATTTAATTGACAGGAACCTACCCTGAAAGGGCTTACAACATTCAATCAATACACATTTGCTATAATTCTTCGGCACTTCTAGACGCATTTTCTAAAATTGTTTCTAACATACAAATTCGAAATTCTCTAAATATAAAATATAATAATAATATGCGAAGAGGAGTATTGAGCATTTTTGCGTTTTGTTCAAGTATATCTTCGAGCAAATGTTTTACAAAACTTACATACTACACATGAAAATATAGTTGCTTTTATAAAAATATCAATATTATTCTTATTGCATATCGAGGCACATTATTTGGTATCACTTCCTCATGGCTAATGATTTCCTTTTTAAATATAACTTAGGCTTAGGCTACAGAATGCATCGGATTCCTGCCAAAATATCTCCTGAGTATTAAAGCCCATGGATCATTGATTAAAGATGCCAAACGGAATATTGTTTATGTGATTTTGGAGCATCGAAACCGATTACTCAGTTTTTGGTTGTATTAATGCAAGTTGTAATTATGCATTAAAAGAAAAAATGGATTCTTTCATCGAAACTTTATAGCTTAATAACGCAGGCGGGCTAGTGAATTGATATAAATTCAGTATATTGTATATTAAATTTGAAATTATGTAAAATAATGTTGTTCAAGTCTTCCAATTAAAATATCAAACAATTTTAATTTAAGATAATACAATAAAAAATTTTAAAATATCCGATATAAATAATTTAAAAGATCCTAAAGGAGTACTTTTTGTTCGTACAAGTCGCGATATCATAGAGAGCTTTTGCACTTGGATTATTTCGTAGTTAGCATGCGTGGTAACGAATAACTTCTACAGCTAGTTTCCTTTTAGAGAGCAAAAATTTTAACGAGTAGAAATAGGATGTGTGACAAAATTCGCCTCTTCTGTCAATATTAAAAAAATAATTAATTTGAATAAAATAATTAAAATTCATCAATTAAATTTTTCATATGAAGACCGCACAGTCACCTATAAGGAGCCTATAATTAATCATATAATATAACAAACATATTTTTATCATTTTAACAACATTAGAACATAGTGCAAATATGATACCGAGACTTTGCCGCGCGCTTACATGAAATACAAAATATATTACTATCACGCTCGGTTATTTACACGCAGTCTTTTTTCACATACGCCGGTATAAGAACAAGAGTACAAACGCAGAACGAACTAACGCTACTAGTAAAAGATACGAAAAGGTTTAGACAGACTTGGATTAAAAGATGCACGAACAAAAAAGATAATAAAATATGATATGGCACCCCTTGAGAATTTTACTCGAGGACAAAAGTGTTGTCGAAACACGTGCTCGCTCCTTTCTTCCTCGTAATTGTGACAGTTTTTAAAATATGGCAATTATTATGGCGCAAACTTAATCATGGCACAGGTGTAGAGTTCTTTGCAGCAGTTTCTGACAGCCAAAAAGTGCGCAGCAAAGAGTATCTTTTATTTCATACGAACATCAAATTTCTCGCTCTCTCGTAAAATCCCTTTTCCTTCACTGGTCTATCAGATAGCGTAAAACGAAATTATTAAAATATGTACGTATTACTCATATTATTGCAGAATAATAATTCTCACGCCAATTATATGACCATCTGTTTCTTCCGACACTCACTTCCTATTCCGGCATAGTCTTCTTTTACTTCTCGCACGCTTGCATCTATCTCCAAGTAATTTCAATAATACTTATTGAACGAATCGAGCGAAAGTACGGAGCTTACAGATTCGCGTCAGAGAGAGAAGAGTACTTACTCTTGTAAAGTGTAATTTTACCTACTTGACATACGAAAGAGAGGATGATGTATAAGAACAAGCTGTAAATTTTGAAGTTTAGAGGATACATATTATTTATATATATAATATGTTATTTGCTATATCGCAAATGAGAAAATATTTCTAAATCATAATCCATTCTCACTCTTTCGCGAATTCAGTATTAAATGTTCCGCGCAAGGATTAGTTAAACTGCTCGTGTTCTGTTGAGCAGGATTGAAGGAGAAACAAAACGTCCGCCCGAAGGAATAGAAACTATGTTTCTATGTCTTACACATGAAAAAGATGAGCCGAGAACCGAGCCGCTAGACGAATGAGAGAGAATTCGTCTCGGTCGCATCTCGACGGACAGATCAGAGTTCGCGATCCCTGCGGTTGCTGAGTTTTACGATTGCCGTGAGGGAAAGAGGAAGGGAGGGAGGGAGAAATGGCGGTTTCTGCGGACGGGCCCTCGACCGACTCTCTCCCCGTCTTCATTAAGATACCGGAGAGCGCCCGGTAAAAAGCGGAATATCCGGGCGACGCAAAGTGTTTCGCCGGTACCTTACGTGGTTTTACGACCGTTGCCTTTATGGCTTCTCTCGTTTCTCCCTTCCCTCCCGCATTCGCATTCTCCCCTTTTCTCCCCATGCCCCCGCCGAGGGTACGCTCCCCCTGACCCTCTCGCTCTCTCGCCCCCTTCTATCTCTCTCGTTCTCTCGTCCTCCGTGCAGTTGCATCGCTCGGGGCGGAACTTATTCTCAAGATCGACGAGGGGGAGGACCGGAGAGGGATTCGGTTGCGCATCCGCCGATGTCGTTCGGGAGATTTAAGCCGTACTTCGGCATCAAGCCTCCTCTCCGTGGTGTCGACGGATCGGGGCGAATTAGGGCGTTTGTGGATTTTACGACGCTTAAAAATCATTCACGAGCGGCATTTACGGCGGTTAAATATACTTATGCCACCTCGTAGGCTAATATGCCATACGAAAGCACCCTCGAGGCATTTCTCGAGCTATGAAGATGTGTCGCGTACGCTGTACAACCGAATTCATCTCACTACCCAACGAGCACGTCGCGTCGGCTCCGCTCTAACGTTCTCCATCGATTAATCAGCAAGATTAATCGTTAGAACATTTATCTTTCAAATTAGACTATAAAATCGCTTTCGACTACAGTACACATACTTTGTCTATAATACACGTTTGTTCCCTCTTTCGATTGAGACTTGGCGCGATTCCGCAGTTAGACTAGTTCCTCTCATCTCGCGAACGACCGGGACGCGAGTCGACCGAGGGAATCGGTTTACAGTCGCCGCAGATTCCGTTTGCTCTGCCTGGAGCCGACGATCAGGCGTTTGTTGCGCTTCGTCGGGGTGGCCAGTAGGGGCGTCTTGCACGGACCCGCGTGCGGCTTCGACGAGCACGAGATGCAGAACTCGATGGAGCAGCCCTGCCTCGAGCAGGCACCCACATTCTTCTCGCTATCCACGTGACAGGGAAAGCTGCATCTCGGACACGGAAGTAGGTACTCGCCATTTGCAAGCGTACGACTAGCCTGAAACGACAAAGAAGATTGTTGTTAATGCCGAAAGACAATAATTGGAACTAGAGCGACAGCATAGATTATTATTATTATTAAGCAATTAAACATTTGCTATTTTTATAAGTGAAGAAAATTAAATTTTTTTTAAATAAGTTGTGCAACTAATAAGTCTTCAATAATAATTCTTCAATTTTAAATGATGATCTAAAAGCTACGATTTATGGAGTTAAGAATCTGAAGAGTCTCGACTTTCGACTAATTTTCTGTTAATAATTCTACATCGTAGAAACATATTGGCTTACATAGCATAAGCTACGCTTACGAGTGATAGAACAGCAAGAAGCGATTCTTTCCCGCCTTTCGAGTAATAATTAATGAGATTAGTAGCGTTGATAGGCACTTGCTTATCGATCCTGACTTAAATTAATGCGACGCGAAGGATGCGACGAAGCGCGACCCCAATACGGTGTAAGAGAATTAAGTTACACGCGTCTTCCGAAAAAAAGAAATAAAAAGATTAAAACTCGATAAATTCCATAAAAGTGAAAATAAAAATAAAGAGTATTTATTTAAATGTACAAAAATGGTTTATTTTCAGTACTTTATTTATCACTGTACATCTCTACATTTTAGCAATCATTAATTTTTCAAAAATTAAAGGTATTTTCCAAATGTTAAGCATACGAGTGACTTTAGTAAAGATTTAAAATTTTTTTTCTATTTTGTAGTAAAAAAGGTATATTCTTTAAATTAACTGTAATATTATTTAAGAAGTTTAATGTGCGTGCGTGCGTGTGTGTGTGCAGTAATAAAAAATATTACTGTATTTACTGAAAAATATTGTCTTTGATATTATACGTGTCTTACTTTTCAACTCTCATATCTCATATTTCACTGTTAGAAGATTCTTCAAAAGAACTACAGATTCTATTATTATTTGCAACTATTATTATTATCATTGAGCAAATATATATGCATGATAGAATGCACAAAGTATTATACGATCGCGTACACAGTCGACGAAGCTGAGAATCGCACGGCGTGGCGCCGCAGCGGTAGCCGATACTTTTGAACCGTCTTTCTTAGAACTTTGATAAGAACAACTATCGCGTAACTTTCAGTTCGGAGACTTGCACGATTGTAGATGACGAAAGAAATGCGAGCATGCATTTCTTGCTCCTCTCGACTCAGCAAAGTTTCAACGACTTGCAACTTTGAAATATCAAAATAGTGCGGATCAATGACTAGTGAGAAACATAAACAAGAGATCAGCATTAATATAAATTCATCATCCAATGCGTGCGTGATTTATTATTGAATTTTGGTGAACATAAAAAGTTCACCAAAATTCAATAATAAATAAATGTAAGAAGCTTAAATTAAGACTTTTATTGTCAAGCAAGATAAGAATGTCGCTTAACGCTTGCAAAGGAGAGAAAGCGTATCATCATCCTCTCACGCTCTTCGCGTTATCCTGCAGTCTCGCGATCGTCTTCTCGCTGTGCGATCACTAGTAGGTGAGCGCGTGAGAAAATCCGCATGAGGCGTACTCGAGACGAATATATCGATATATCGATCTATCCTCCACGACTGACGTAAAAGTGTTCTTTCTTATTAAAAAATAGCCAGGCATTTTCTTCAAAATATATATCAAAATACCATAGTATTCAAATATACATTTTTTCATACACAGGGTGTTATGTAATACCCGTCTCACCTTCTTATTCACGAATACAGCGGACTAGACTGGGTCGAAAAGTCCTGTACCATTTTGCAATTTTCGCAATAGTTAACGAGTTATTAATTATTGAAGATATAAAAAAATAACAGAATATATATATACAAAGTATATATGAAAAACGCCTGACGATGTGGGAATTCTTTGTGCTCACACATATTCTCGTCTGCAACTGGGTTCGAGAAATACCGACGATACAAGATTAAGGCAGGGCAACAATGTGGTAGCTGGTTCGAGGGGCGCATATAAATGATTGGAGGAAATTCTACATCGACAAAGACCTCTACTAGGAAAACTACACGATCCGTTTTATCTAATAAAATGTTACCTATTGTACAATTATATTGTATCAGCTTCTTTCAAATTTGTAGTAATAAAAACACAATATCTGTATAATAAATTATTTTGGTTCTTATAATAGAATAAATAATGTATTTAAGTAAATGTTTGAATTTGATTATTCCGGTGTGATAAAATCTACAATTTAATAACATACAGATACTTGTATTGTAATTAAATAAAAATTAACATAGGAACGTTAAAGATATATATTCGTATTTTTAAGAATAAAATAATATTAATTTTAAAAATCGACAAAATGGCAAAATTTTTTACATAAAAAATTTTATTCAAAATAGACAAAGGAATTCTTTCCATCACTTTCCCCTCGCACATTGGAACGTGGTAGTTAGGACTCGGCCGGGGGGAATCCTAAGCACACAATGTAGAAACTGGTCTGAGACTATTCCTAGGCTATTTCGGTTTCTCCGAGAGATTCTCCTATTACTAACAACTGTCTCTAGAAAATCTACACATAATGACATTATTTTAATATTAATGTAACCCACGAATATTTCGAATTCCAGGTGAAGAACCGATCAAAGATATGGCAGGAAGTTGATCAAACATCCTGCCATCAATAATACGTTTCTCTAATTTTTCATGGTTCTACAAAACGGCGCACACAAAGGAGAACTTTTTCTGAGCATGATTTGGACGGTTTTCGCTTCGAAAAACAAATTCTTAACATCACTTCTAGCGATTTAAGTTGATTGATGACATATATATGATTTCCGGTGGGACTTCGTGTAGCGAACATCCGGCTGATGCAACACTGTGATATACTAAAACTATTTCTCTATATTTCCTATTCACGACTTTTCTTTATCTTTTGCTCACAATTAGATTAAAATATAAAACTGCAAAAAGAAGTGTACATACACAATATGCAATGTACACATAATAAATTTCAGTATAATTTAGAGAATATAATAATTATATCATAAATTTGTTTTTAAAAAATTAGTTATATATCTTTTATTTACTATCCAGATTTCATTAATAAATTTAATACAGCTTTGTGTAAAGACCGTCATTAAAGTGCTCCTTTGCAATAGAAGACTATTCTTCAACAAAAGGTAATCGATCCTGTCAGACTGTCGTGAAATATTACTCCGAGTATCTGTTATTTCGTAAGAGCTGCTTTTATTAATGGCTGTAGACCGATCTTAGTTGCGTCCGTAGCAACTTAATGAGGAAATGTAGAAGCAGACTAGGCCCTTAGTAGTCCGGCGATGGGACTGCCACAATGTAGCAGACGGTCCAAGTAACTCTGTATCTCCTACATGTGAAGGGTTCAGCGATCCTCACGAAGAAAACCGCTTGTCCGTGTCCCGTAACGACCGCACACCACTATTCTCGTGGACTGCGTTTGCCCGGCACATTGTAGCACGGAGAGAAAAATTCCCACGAATTGGAAGAGAGACTGTACGGGTCGAAAGATTTGAACTCCGGGTACTAGGGACGTTTCACGGAATTCATGAAATATTATTCCGAGTATCTGTTATTTCGTAAGAGATGCTTTTATTAATAGCTGTAGAGCGATCTTAGCGGCACAGTTGCGTCTGTAGCAACTTGATGAGGAAGTTTAGAAGCGGACTGGACCCCTAGTCCGGCGGCGGGACCGCCACAATGTAGCTGACGATCCAAGTAACTCTGTATCTCCTACATGTGAAGGGTTCACCGATCCTCACGAAGAAAACCGCTTGTCTGTGTTCCGTAACGACCGCACACCACTATTCTCGTGGACTGCGTGTGCCCGGCACTTTGTAGCACGGAGAGAAAAATTCCCACGAATCAGGAGAGAGTCGGTAAAGGGTCGAAAGGTTTTAACTTCGGATACTAGGGATGCTTCACGGAATTCATTTGCAACAAAGTTGTAATTCAACTTCTAAAAGCCGTACGTGAAAATAATATAACAAAATTTTCAATATATCAACAATAAAAAGATTGTCTTTCAAATTAATAAAATGTATCGAATAAAATCTTGTAAATTTTTTTAAGTGGCAGGTATAGCGCAGATAAATGTGCGCTGTTTAGTAAACAAATGAACGAAAGGATCCGAGTTCAAATCCAACCGCGGACACCGCTGGTTTTTTCGGACGCCAGCTCTCGGAGGAAAGTGACAACCACCGAGAGAATCCACGCATTATTTCGATGCCTCAAATGAGGAGGCCCGGGCCCGATTTGGGCTGTAGCGCCATTGGATGGATGTATGGATGGAAATTGTTTAAAAATATATGGAAAAGATAACGAAGGGAGGAAGTGTAGAATAGTATCGGCGTGTTATCTGCGAGTGCGTCGTAGCAAGAAAGTATCGCGCATGTGTAGCATATCGTAACAAAGCAGTCTTTGATACTTTATCCCTTTCCCTTTGCTGCTCAGCAACCGGATATAAGAGGCGTGTCCAAAAATGTAGAAGTAGATAACAGTTGATCTCGCTTGGTGGGAAAAATTGGTAACTGTTTGCACATGTAAAACAGGAATGAGACAATAATTTATAATTGTCTCACAAGATTTGTTTTTGTTTGTTTGTTTGTTTTTTTAGTTGATTGTGTCGACGAATTGCTTTTTATCTGCTAGCATTTTTTATTCGATTCACTAACCAAGTAGTATTCGTTCGTTTGACAAATCACTTTCGATCGGAACGCGATAATACGATCGAAAGATCATAAAGTAGATAACAAGCGGATGACCAGTAGCACTGTTATACGTTGATTTTTTTTACACAATTCATATGGGTTGAAAAATAATTGAAATATAATTTATCTGTCAAGCTCAAAGTTTGTAAATAATATTTTGGGAATCGGCAAATGTGATATTAATGATTTCCGCTAGTCAACGAAAATAATGCTGCCAAATTCGATAAATTATTATTAATCGATCAATTTCAGATTGAATGCATGGGCAGTGTTAAAACTGGAAATTTAATTTGAATTTCTAGAGAATCAATCCACGCGAGAATAATGATATGAAGGTGTTCTCAGAAAATGGCAAGTCACACGGTAATATTAATGTTAATTAACCGGTCGGTTTTGAAACGACAAATGAAATTGATAAGTGACGGATAACAATCTCTAAGAGGATAAATCAACGTCGCCGTGCGACGTTTCACAAAAGTTCTCGCTCGCCAAATTAATGTTTCATAGAATTTCTTTACCCAACGCCGGCATTTTTAGCAAACGGGACTGATTATGATGCTAATGTCTTTGATCGAGAGATCTCGTGGAATTTTGCAGGCCAGCATCTTGACAAATTCGAACCATTTATCCGCGTCCCTTCGCCCATCGGATCGAATTAAGGTGTGCCCGTAATTCGATATCTTCATTAAGCATACTGCGTATTGAATTACGGTGAACTCCGATTCTGCCGAATTACCGCTCGGCCGACTAGATCTTTTCAAGGTACATGCCGGTTTCCTCGTTCACACTCGATCGAATCCGGGCCCCGTGCTCTCGACTTTTTCCCCTTTCCATGCCGAAAATTTTAATAGATTTCGACGTAGCCGCACGCTCCAGCTTTCTAGGTTTCGTAATAAAGTTTGTTAATAGGAGAGATATTATCGTCGCTAACACTACCAGAATTTTTAATTTAAAAAGACAGCTGTAACGGAAAGTACTGAAGATACAAATGTTACAAGGATACTCATTTTCTGTTATAAGTCCACAAGAATGCACATTAATTGAAAATAGTAAAACGATTATTGTATAAATGACGATTGTTTATTACCGCTGATAAGAACATCGCGAGTACAACGGTACGATAGCGATTGTGAGTCGGCATTCTTAGCGAGCCACAGTTAATTGTGAATAACACGCTGATAATTCCTGAAGTAATGTAGCGAAACAACTATGTACCTAATCGATAACAATCGCAGTCTCGTAACTCCAATCGTGGACTACACGTGGTATTAATCAAAGAACGTTATTGACAATATTGTAGCGAAGTTTTTCTATATACATATTATTATATTATTATTAAAATATGTATTTATTTCACTCGTAAAGATTTTCCCATTTTCCTCAGAAATTTATAAATAAAAGACATTTAATTAGCCAAATGTAAAAAATATA
Organism: Vollenhovia emeryi; assembly: GCF_000949405.1. Classification (NCBI taxonomy): domain Eukaryota; kingdom Metazoa; phylum Arthropoda; class Insecta; order Hymenoptera; family Formicidae; genus Vollenhovia; species Vollenhovia emeryi. Next base: position 308,112 of record NW_011967210.1, on the reverse strand, counting down.
AAACAGTTTGTAGTGTGGAAATATTGTGTTATTTTGTTTATCGTCAGCTTATAAAAATAGTAGTGATTAATTTAACAAACCGTCATGTAATTCCGCAAGTAAAATCGTATAACGAGAAAAGATTTTTGTTACTAGGAGCAGATAAATTAATAAGATCTACGCGTCGATTATCCGTCAAATTCATGAACAATCTAACTGATGAAAACCTAAATCATGTTGCTCAATGCAGTATACTTATTTATTGCACTTGTCAAGATGTGCGACGGTAACGAGTTACCATGGCTTATTGCGAGCGGCAGTTACGTGCGCAAGAATTGTGCGACGTAAAAGGAGATACGATAAAGAAGGTACTAACCCTGCAAGAATGTTAAACCCTTTTTTGTCCACGACTGCGTGCACATCGCATTCTTCTCTCATCGGTTAAGATCTCGCGGCTTCCCATCCCGCGATCGGGATGAGCTGACGCTCTCGAAGAATCGCACGCATCTTTTCGCTTCGATAGCTATTACTTGACAAAGGAAGTTGTTACGCATCGTCAGGCACAAAAATTGCCAATACTACGATGTACAGGTACCTTGTGATACACCGCCATTGTGACTGCCCAATTATTCTATCGCGTCACGGATTCATAAATTGAAGACGACCTCGAAAGGCCGCCTGCTCGATGAGAAACTCGAAGTCGTCTTGAGAAATTCGGTCGATGCGTCTACCCGTGAAAATGATTCACGCTTGCGGCCTTTCCCGGCGAACTTATATATTTCAAGCAGAAATGAAAACAGGCCCCTTATAAAGAAACAAAAAGAATCCGTGGCAAACAATTTTTAATCAAACCACATTTCGCAAAGTTGGATCAAATCCGACAAAGGCTAATTTCTCGAGATGCATTTATTGCCCGTCCATTTTTATGAAATAATGGAGTATTACAGATTGAATCATTTAAGTTTTAGTTAACTATCAAATTTTATAAAAATATCTTTTTATATTGTATATGAAGTGTATAATAATTTAATAGCACAGATAAAGAAAGAAAAAACAAACAAAATCTTAGGGTCAGCTAAATTTCAATTACACGGTGAATCACTTCGTGATTCATAATGTAAAAGTTTTTTGCATAGAAAATTTTCAAAGGTTTGCTAATAAATGTGTAATCACGCCCGGATTAATTTAATTTTTTAATTTTATTTCTCGTCCAAAAGAACTTGATCTAATGTTTGACTGAATCGAGATTGTGAAAACTGAAGAAGCGACGTAGCCGCAGTAACACAATTTATGATGCGTTTCCGCTCTAAACGCATGGTTTCGATGACAAGAGAAATTTATTTCTTATCAAATCGTTCCTCAGAGAAAATAAATGTCGAGTTCCTTTAAGATCCAAAGTATACATAGTCTGGATATATGTACTTGTCGATGATTTTGCATGTGCAGATATCTATGGCATGCAGAATTCTAAAGTTTCACGGAAATCCCTAGAAAATTTCTCGTGACATTTCGTAAGATGTATTTACCTTGGAAGACATTTAATCTAATTTAATTTCAGAATTGTATGCAATTTTGTCATAATTAATGAATTTTCAGTTAATAAATCTACAAATATTTGAAAATTTGTCCACTTTTCAGATAAGTAAGAAAAGTACAAGAATGCATTGAAATAGCAGGCTCGGCTATTCAAAATCGATGTAAAACGAAGTAAGTGTCCGGCCTCTATAAATATGTCGCTACGTATTCGCTCGTATACAAGTCTGTTTTACTTGGACGTACTTCGACGAAGGGCCGAAGTAAAACTTTTCGACGGAGGTTCAATGCGGAGAGGCGTCGGGACACAGCATCACTCTTCGTGAAACTTCACGCATATACTCACGCATACGCAGACACAGCGTACTCTTGAGAGCGCTCTCGCATATACACATGCGTGTCTGCACGTCGGAGCGGGGTCGTTCGGTTTTGAAGTGGGCCAGAGGCCCGCCGGCAACGCGCGTCGGATGTATCATTATCTCGGCCTCACTCTGTTGCTATGCAATTAGAGTCCGTTAATCGGGATCCCCACCCCATCCCGGCAGAAACCGAGAGAGCGCGCCTTTCGTGATGCCAATCCGTGAACGGGAGGGAGGAGTATCCGCAAACCACAGAGGAAAGACGTCGGAGGAAGAGAAAGAGGACCAGCGCGGGAGACCGAGGGCAAGAACGAGGCGAGAAGAGGAGACGAAGAGCACAAAGGGGAAACAGAGACAGGTGCTTTGGTGCTGGACAGGGACAACGCGACCAAGAGCGAAAAGGAGAGGTGACTAAAGAGAGAGGACTCGGGAGGGAATCCGCAACCAGTTCCCAGACGAAGACGGCAACAACAACAATAACAACGGCAGCACGTGGACGTGGAGGCTCCATCTCAAACGTTCTCCAGACTCCGAGCCCTCTTTCTCGTCTCCCATTTCCCTTTCTCTTCTCTCTCTACCACTCATGTTTCCTGGCACTTATTTTCGCAATTCTTTTATTCTGTTCGTTGCTCTCCCGCCCGTAGCGAAACTCAAATTTTCGCACGCCGGAACTTGGTTTCGGCATACCGTGATCCGACGAGCGGCCTTTTCTGACGCTTGGGATATCGTGCGATCAAAATTAACGTTTCTACGCTTTCGCATTTTTTGCTGTAATCAGTGTCCAAGCTGAAATCAGCCGTCTAAATTATTTCAACGGCCAAAAAAGATTTTTAAAACCATGTAGCAATTTTATAATTCTTAAATAATTCATTTCAACTGATGTATGTAAATTACTTTATGAAATACGTAACGTTTACTCTTAATAAATATGGCTCTAACAAAAATTACTTGGCGTAATTTTCTAAACATTTTGGTGTCATATGTTTTCACGAACAAAGAAGACGCGATTGTGCTAGGCTTTCTCCACTTTCATTAGATTTTCCCGACTTTGGGGGATGCTGCACACACCAGTATCCAACTTGCGCGGGAGATGCGTCGTCGCGGCTGTCGACCACGAGACACTCGTTCATTCAATGCGGTCCTTCGGTCCTTTTCCCGCTCTTTCTCTCTGGCGCTCTTACTGTCCCAAACTGTGATAAAGGCATATGGACAGGATGCATTTGGTACGTTATTTATTGAAAGAATCTTGATGTATCGATATTCACGTTAATTATGTTAGATACTTTATTTATTGTATCTATTTATTTAAGCTCCTGTTTTTATGATAGACATAAATACAGTCTTTAAAATTAAAGTTGCTATTAAGGATAAAACTTCAATATTACAAACGGACTCTGATAGCGGAAAATAATGATTTATAAACTATTGTGTATGTCTTGTTTTCGTTACTTTGTTTCGTCAATGTTGTGCGACAGAATCATTTGTCACGTGTTTTACAAAATATAGTTATATATTACTTACTGTAGAACATTTGGATAAATATTTAGTGAGTTTTTATAAACTGTGTTTACGTCATTGGCTCGTGAGTTAATTTTTAATCTGACGTGGCTGATTTTACGAAAGTAATCGCGGACAATTGATTTATTTTAGGCGGTTGCATTTCGTGACAAATCAAGGATTAACTGTGCGTTAGATGACTAATTTCTGAATTGCTCATCGCAACGTCACGTTTCTTGGCACTTATTGATCTGGACTAAAGGGTTTCAAAGAAAAAAGACACGCGGCCTTGTATTATGTTCAGATGATCGCCAATGTCCACGTTATTTCCCAAAAAATGAAAACCTTGTTAAGCGAGTACAAAGTGACGCGCATGAAAAACGTGTTTCAAGGTTCTTAATTAGCATCGCGATGCATCTCGCGAGGTGGCCTCTGACGCGATAAGATGCAGATTCCAATTATGATATCCCGCACGTTAACTTTTAGTTTGCTAACTATGCGTTTTGTCTGTTTGACATTTAAAACGTTCTTTAGACATATGCAATTTTTCAATCGTTAAAACTACATCGACGGTCTTGAAAAGTCCTCTCTCTCTCTCTCTCTCTCTCTCTCTCTCTACTAGTTTTTTTACAAACTTTTACTTGCCGACATACCAAAAAATTGCGATTGCTACATATATCTTTTCATCGAAAAAAATTTCTTGTACCAAAATCAGGACTAAAAATGATAATTAATGTTATACTAATATTTAAAAGATATAAAGCGACTATAAAAATATTTTTGTATTTCTCTCAACAAACGAGATATTTAAAAATGAAGCTTTCTCTATAGTTTTCATTGTACATACATAGTCCTCTTATCTCAATTGTTCATTTATCTTCATCAAAGGCGGAATCCGTTTGTCCGTCCTCCCACCACCGATAACAAATTTCGTGTCAGCACCGCTCAGGATATCTCGCCGATGACGCGTCCCGCGAATCAAGGACGCGCGCTTCGTCCTGCGCAAAATGCGCAGCAGCTTTCCCGCCCTCTGCCCTCTCTCTCTCTCTACGTCTTCCTTCATGCCGCCGCTAATCAGTCCTCCCCCCTTCGTCTCCGTCCGCGGCGTCTTATAAATTTCCCCGGCCCCGGGTCCCATGCGCCTCTATTACGCATACATTATTCAACGCAATCGCCCAAAAACTCTCGTTGCCAATTCAACACGATGCACCGTAACCGGGTAGCAACAGGGACCCAGCAACAGGACCTGTCTCCGTTCTGTTCTCCCCCTCCAGCGTCTTCGACCAGCACGCATCGTCCTCTGCGGTCGCGACCGCCTGTCTTTCTCTTTCTCTCTCTCTTCTCCGCATCGTCGCTTTCTCGTTAACAACGTCGGCTGTTCGCCTTTGGTCCGGCACAGTCTCCCGCTTTTTCGGCATGTTTCGACGGCGAAACGTTCGCGTTCACAACGACGACGGGAATTCAGAAATTGGCAACTCAGAAACGTGGCCTCCATAATATCAATCTTTGATGACAAGCATGTAACGAGAGAGAGAGAGAGAGAGAGAGAGAGAGAGAGAGAGAGAGAGAGAGAGAGAGAGAGAGAGGGGGAGGTAATTAATATAAATTTCTCTCGGGCATAAATAATTCTACACTGCATTAAATGTAATTAGTGGAATTAATATCATTAAACATTTATCGAAAAAATTGTCAAATAAATTTGTTATAAGATTAATGTTTTGATTGTACGGTACGATATCGTTATCAAACTAAAACGTAATATCTGTAATAAGAGAGACCGGATATTAGATACGAATTCTACGGCGGGAGACTTTAACGCCATCGCATAATAATTTACTGGTCTACTTCGGAATGTTATTTGTATTCGTATGCGTCTGTACTATTACGTATTCGAAAGTATTAGGGTATCACGTACGTGCGCGTGAAGGCGAAACCTCCCAAAACAAATCGGTGACAATAGGGCCAGTCAACTACAGCATATGCGAAACGAGTGGTGGGCCAGCTTGAATATTTAATAATCGGCTCGCGCGCGAGAAATTGGCGAAAGAGATTGCAACAGGAGGAAGGCGTCACCCTGTGAGGCCGTTGAAATCGATCTTCCCGTTGCAGATGAACAACGCATATCTGTCTTCTCTTTGGTCCAATGAAACGCCCACGCACTTCCGCGAGCGAGAACGCGAGAGAATACGCTTGCGATGTCCTACGCGTTTTATTAGTTCACGTAAATAATTGCATTACGAGGGCGAAGCTCGAACTAATTATAGGGCTGATCAGTCCCGGCTAAAATTCATTATTTATTCACTCATGATAGAGACATTACCGCGAAATTAATAACAAAATTAGTGATTCTATTCAACCATAAAAATTAGTGAAATAATTGGTAATTGTTATTTTATCTAATGGTGTTATAAAAATTGTTAGTGATAAGACTAATTTAATGATTCGTTTGATCTAATGAATCCAAGGATGCAGATTGTAACTAAATCGTCAAATTCGCGGATTACCGATTATCACGCAAATGCTGAACAATTTTTTTGCTATGTATCGTTTGATCTGTTTGATATCGAGCGTTTTCTAAAAATGTCCTGCTCTTTCTGTTCCATTTTTTTAATCGAGGATGATTAAATCGATGCCACGGGATCACCCTACTTATCTTGGTGGACACAATTAGTGGTACCTTTAAGAGGTGTCTCTTCGGGGTAGGTAGCGAAAAGGTGGCCCCTTAGTGGTGCGTAATCAGGTACGATCGGGATCAAAGGTCAGTCCTAACGACGGTTCGATAATGAGATGCAGATAAACGAAAGACGGGTGTTCCGTTAGGACTAACGCAGGATGTCGACTTCATTCTTCTCTACAAGATTAGGAAACAATATCGCTGCGAGAACTTGGCACTTCATTTTCGAAAATCAAACGCTAACAGTTTGGCACCTACAATAATTCTCCAGTTTCTGATAAGTGGCTGCAAATATATATCTTATATATTCATGCGTGTATCCGTGACTACATATGTGAACATCAGAATTTAAAAGATTGTGAAAATTTTCGTTGTATTATATTAAATTTTGTCCCGTAATATTATTTGTGCTATTCAATCGAAAAGTCACTCTTATATCACAAAAAGACTTTGTCCTTCTAATGTAGAAAAATTGTTAAACGACGCTAACTGGCAAATTCTAATTAAAGAAATATATTGCGAAAAATATTATCTCAGCCAGGGGTTTCCCTACACTCTAAGCGGGCGTCTCACCAATTCGACCACTGTGATGACATCTACGCGTTTATACCTTGGCTGAGGCAATAATTTCGCAATGAATCTCTTTAATTAGAATTCGCCAGTTAGCGTCGTTTAACAATTTTTCTACGTTAGTTAATCATGTACTGACGTCAAATAATTCTTTACGTTTTTCCTTCTACTCTATTATTTTCGACCGGTATAATTTTAGCGATAGAAAAACTATTATCACTCTCTTGAGACATACATGCCGCAATGATGAATTACGTCTACGAGAATCTGCTGACCGACTTATTGAACGTGTTCAGAAAGGCTAGTTTCGTTCAGTAGTTTCATTCAGTAGCGCCGAAGGTGGCTTCATGAATGAACGAAGCAACCGGACGTCGAAGGACGTCACTCAGGTAAAGGCTATCGAGAGCATTGAACGCGATTACGAGCTCAAAGGCCGGTTTTATCTCGCAACAATAAGTGCCGATTTCTAACATTACTTGCGACTTATGCCTCGCGCGCAATGTACCTATCTAACAGCTTCTAATTATGACTATTGATGCCCCGTTGGCTCGCACATAATTTGTCCGCATTGCACGTGTCTCTGTACATAAATCGACAGTATTCGCTCGCAAATCTTATTAATTATCATATATACAAATGTTATATCAACAAAATGTGTATGCAAATGATGAAAATAAAATGCAAACGTGAAAATCTATTGTATCTAAAGACTTCTTTTTAACAATTGCTTGTGAGAAAAAACACGTTGCCTTCCTCAAAGAATAAATCTTTCCTCTCTCCTGTTTCTCTCGAAAATTGTTTTATTTACGCATCATTGATCAATCGTATTCGTTACACGAGCCTTTGATTACTCGCAGATTATGCGGTATGAATGTAGCATCCGGTGGATTCCAATTACAAATAACGGGAACGCGAGTATTCCGACGGGCATTCCGCGCAAGGCCGTTCATCGCCCGGTAAAGCCCGCGACTGTTGATCTTCTATTAGACATGTCGCGATTCTATTGGCTTCAACTTGTACATATAAACCCTATCAGGTGTCGTTGTCCAAATAACTCTTCCTCAAGAATGTTGTCGTGCAATCCGGTTTTGCGTCGCGCATGAGTGAGTCTCCCCGATTCGATAAAGTAAGCGAAATTATATTCACCGAGCGAGGTTGTTCTAAATCAAAGTTGGTCTCATAATCTCGCGGGTTTCTGAGAAATCATGTCCCGCAACATACAGTGACAAGATATAAGAATGCTATAAAATCGGGAGGAAACGCGCGAGAATTTGGGACGCTCGAGAGATCGTTCACAAAACTCGGTAACAGATTCTGTAAAAAGAATGGGATTTTTATTTTACAGTCCTAAGACACTTCTCACTTTTTCAAAATCATATCAGCAATCTATGCTATATAGTTTGACTTTCGGTCTATTGCATATTATACATTGTACAATCGTACGTTAATTGTCGACAAATTTTTTAAGCGTTTCGATTTGTTCGTATAAAATAGAATGTTTTCAGATGCATAAAGCACATTGTATTATAGATTAGGCTTAAGAATAATTAAAGACACAAACAAGGGCACGTGTTCATTTACATGTATCACGAAAGTGTATCTTCGCGAAAATGTTCATGTCTCCTTTGAAATAGATTTCCCGTCCACGGTCGCGGCGAAAAACGAACGTGTTTCAGCTCCTCATTAGTACACAGACGATACCCCTTGTAGCAACAAGGGCGAACAATTCCTCCAACATGCGTGTTCATACGTGACCATTATCTATACGAATCGCGTCCCGCGATGGAGCAATTGCCGGACGGCGAGGCGAGGCCTCGTAATTCTTTTATGACGATCCGTGAAGCGAATAACTTAACCAGCCGATACGAACGTATCGCGCCGCTCGTCAACGCGTCCAATTAATCGCGCGGTCGGCGAATCTATAAAACGATTAAAGTGATGCGTGCGAGCGGGTGTAAAACAGAAGAAAGAGATTTTAAATGTCAACTAGTAGAGAAACTAATCGTTCTCAATTGTACGTAATAAAATATCGCTACGATGATCGGCGTGCGAAAAATAAAAGGATATTCTTCGCGATAATTTCGACCACTTTATCGATAAAGGCGACCTTAGTTTTTACTTATGCAAAATTAAAAGTGCCTTTTTTCTTGAAAAAAGGAAATGTTTAAGATAAAAGTTCTCAGATCGGGATACTGTATAGATGGATTCATTTGGAAAAGCTGGTTCGAGTGAAACAACTCCGGTATGTTACACTTCAACAGAACCGGAAAACGAAGGCTTCACGCAGCGAGAACACGTTCCCTGCCTTTGCGACGCCGCGTGTTGTCTAGGTCGTGTAAAACGAAGGGCGTAGACAAGGGAGCGTTTGGAATCTGAGGAAAACGAAGCGGGAAAGAGCGTTCGTGAGAGACACTCGGTTTAGAGGCCTATGCGAGGAAACGAGAAACGCCTGATGAAACGCACGGATCTTTATTACAGTCGAGAGATGCGCGCTAATGATAATAAAAGCAGTAATAAGATTCGCGTCTCTCCGCATATGCATAATATTATAATTGCGATATAAAAACATGGGAGTAAAATTAATGTATGCGGATTCCCCCCCCCCCTCTCTCTCTCTCTCTCATAATTAAAATAAATAAAATAAATAATTATGTATGTGTAAATAAAAATAAAGTGTGTAAATTTTTAAAGATTCTTATACTTTTTCTAGACGTAATACTCGTCCATAGCTTGATATTTTTTAATATCAATAATATTAAATGTTGTAATGTAATTTACGAAAGTGGAGATATCTATACAAGGAGAGAAGTTTCTCTTAATATTTGTCCTCTGAAAATCACGTAAGCGTGGGACAATGTGGCATTTTGAAGAACTTTATGAGTTTTTTTAAATTTTACCATACATTTTATCAGTAAAATGTGTACTAATTGTAAGTATAATTACTAATAAAATGTATGGTAAAATTTCCGAAAACTCGCATAAAATTCTTCGAAATGCCATGTTGTCCAGCGATGACATGATTTTCAGGATAAATTTTAAGCAAAAATTCTTTCCGTGTAATTGTAAGTTAGACCAGATTAGGAAGTCAAATCTGTTGGATTATTTTTAAGGACTTGCGGTAGGTTAGAGATTCATCGCTGTTCAAAATAGAAGCTCCGTTCGAATGTATACCCTGCCGAAAGACAAACCACGTGCCTGTTCGCGGCAGCTGTTGTGTGCAAATAAACAGCGAATGTCCTTTGACCATGTCCATATATGACACAGTACAGTTAGTTTTGAATCTTAAGCTGCTGCATAGTGGCTCAGAATTCTTTCGTGATACACGCTTACGTAACGAGCTTTTACTTTCGAACGGTCTATCCATATCATCTTCTTGTGATCCAAATAACGTATTAAAAACTAAAAAGGTTTACATTATAAATAAAAGGGTAATTATTTAGATTAACACACCCACCTCCAATAACCTTGGGCTTGACATATATTATAGAGGTCACCCTCCTGAGTAACCCTCAGAAGGATTTAGCCGGCGCTCGTTGTTTATTAAAAA
>NW_011967210.1:243881-296951 GCF_000949405.1 Vollenhovia emeryi | reverse complement strand
CAATAAAAGATTCAAATTCAATCGCAGTAATGTCAAAAATCTTTTCTTAGAAGAGATGAAAAATTATAGAAGCAAGATCAAAAAATTTTAATAAATTAACTATAAAATTACTAATTAAAAAATGTTCCACCTATAATGTGTCAATGAAAAAAAAACATATTTAATCGTAAAAGAAGTAAAATTATTATTTTCGACGTTTGCGTTATTTCCTTCAAATCTAAGAAATAAAAATTCGAACGACACAACAATAGGGCACCCCGCGAAAATGCTAATTCCGGAGAAATACAGCGGGAATTCGAGTGAGCGAAGAGAAAGAGAGAAATTGGGCGCGAAACTCCGGAGACCCTGCAACTCATGACTAGAAGATTCAGGTCGTAGTCTCTCTCTTTCGTCCACCCTTCCGTCCCTTTCTCTCTTCCTCTTTCTCCGGATCGCCGTCCTCCAATGCTGGAACCGCGGAAGGCGACCTGTTGCCAAGGGAAGCCTTAAAAGTAAACAACGTTACGTCATGAGGGCCCCTGGTGTCCAGAGAACTGCTGTGTGGTGCCGGTTGAACGCCGGTCCCTGTTCCCTATATCTCTCTTTTTCTCTCGCGGTGCCGATGATCGCCAAATCTGATTCCGGTCGCATTTTTATATACGGGGTGGTCGCTTTATCGCGATCCTCTCCGGTGGCGCACTCATTTTTTATGTCGCGCGCGAAAGAATATTATATCTCTTTCTGACGAGATGAATAATCACGGTAGATGATTTACCTCAACTATTTCATTTGACAAGCAATTCGTACTTTCTTATCTCCCTCCCTGATCATTTGTATTTTTGCATGTTTGCGTTAAAATAGCCTATTGTTCGAAAGAAATATATGTATACAATAAAACTTACACAATAAAAAAATAGAAGAGTAACGATTTAATTGTTTTCTATCTTGACAGCATTCGCGCGGACTCGTTTGTTAATTACACGACGGTACGATCACACTTGATAGAAACATAATATTCACGCCAAACCCTATTATACTCTCGCAAAGGGCCTGAAGCGATCGCATCGGTATGTGTCACTTGCAACTATACGTCGCGACAAAACACCATTTCATTGCAGACCCCGAGTATACATCCGTCGCGCGCATACGGAACTACGGGAGGTAGGAGAAAGTGGCGGAGGCAATTAAAAAAAAGGGGGGGGGGGGAGTGATTAAGCAGCAACGGCGAAGTACGCGGGCCTCTTCGCCGGCGGGCCGCGCTGGTTATTCGGTCCGCGAATAATAATCATAGCGGTCGCTCTCCGCCCGTCCGTTTCGGCGCGGTCTCACTCTCTCTTTCTCTTTCGCTCCTCTCGCGGATCTCCGCAGCGGCCGCTGCATAGCAACAAGGATCGGCCTCTCGCTCTATCCTGTGGGCCATGAGGAGGCCAGTCAGCCGCGAGCACGGCACGATCGGCCCGTCCGGCTCGAGGACGGAAGGCACGCCGAGGACAGAAGAGAGAAGCTGAGGAGCGAGGGAAACGGAGGGAGACGGAGGGTGCCGGAGAGCAACGGAGAGGCACGCGGGCCGACAGATGCGGCGAAGGACGGAGAAAGAGGAGGCGCGAGCAACCGAGAAAGACGAAAGGGAGGAAAAGAGAGAGGAGAGAGAGAGAGCGAGACAGAGAAAGCACAGAATAGAGGAGAGAACGAGGGAAGAGCGAGAGGGAAGTCACGAGAGCGCGCATGGGAGGAGAGAGAACGGTAGAAAATATAGAACAGGACGGAGAGAAAATGTGCGCGCGAGAGGCCGACGTCAGAGATATCCCCCTCTCGTCGTCTAGACGACGTGAGGCGCAACGGAGTGTGGTCCACCCGCCGCAGCCTCTGTCTTCGGGGTCTCCACGCGCTCCCCTCTCGGCTTCCTCTTTCGCCCCGTGGGTCTCCTATTTCGCGGCACCGAACCGACCTTCGTCTTAAGACACGTCGCGGTCGCTGACAGCTGTCGGACCGCGATGTGGAAAGATCACGTTGCCGACCCTCTCGTTGCTCGCTGCGCGCGATGGCCCCCCTCGGTGATCGACGCACTCGTCGCCAAAACCGTACCCCGTGCGTCGGCGAGCACGTAGCGCATGAAATTTGGCGCCAACCGAATTGATGTGTCGACACACGTGTCCGCGTTGCTGGCGTCTCGCGCCAAACGGTTAACATCCCTTAGTAAACACCGCTGGCTCTCCTCCATCGCTTTGGGAAGACTAAGGCGAAAGTTTAATACACGAGTTATCGCGTGTATTCACTTAAACTGCGGGAATGATACATTAATTTACTTTCTTCATCACTCGTGGACAGGAAATTCGTTCCTTTCCTCAGAAGACAAACAGTTTATATGCAGAGTCAACATTGTCATAGCGGGCGGTAATTCGCCTACAGTAGATTTCGCAGTAAAAATTTTGATCTGCATCTTAGTTTTAACAAAGGGCTATTTTCGACGCGTCTGCGAAGTCATTTATATTTACGTTATTTATGACTTAATCAATTTTGTGGTTTCAAAACGTGCAACAGTTTCAGGAATTTCGTGTAAATGGAGCCAATCTACGAGCGCGCGTCTCGCAGCTGACGGTAGAAATTCACGCCAAATGAATGCAGCTGTGGGCGAAATCGACGACAATATGATTCAACTCTCCCTATATGAATAATCCACGAGATTATACGCGTTCCTTCTCATTTCCGGCGTGCTCGTGAGCCATAGCAAAACGGCAGGCAAGGAAGCCACTCAGGTATACGCAGATTTGCATAAACGTTTCTAGCGTCAAATGATGTTCCTCACTTTCGTCACATCGCGCGCGGCATTTTTCATAATTAAGCATCCAATTTAATTGATTTACGCAGTTATTTGATGTCGCCGATCGTCGTGAGAACTTGGGACGATCGATTTGCATAACGCGTAAATTTTCTAATTATAATATGACTATTACACTCACCAACGTATTTCATCTTGCGCGAGAAATAAATGGAAACAGACAACGCCTAATTTAAGAAATTATCACTCGAGGATGACCACTACCCATACGGAACGTAAATATCTATTGTCTACTGGATATCCACGACGGATATTAAGGATATCCATCAATACCTAAAAAATATTCGTTACATGTGCTTTAGATATCCAAATGTTCGCCATTCGAGATCTAATAGATATTCATAGGATATTTATGCCAACATCCATTCAGTATCTAGTGGACATTTACATAGAAGTCCCATAGATATCCATTACATGTATATTGATATTTGTCCGTTAAAAAATGTTTCGTATATAATTATTTACAAAAAGCTGTACGCAGTTTTGTAAAATTATGTACGAAATTTGTTCACACATGACTACATATATATGATGTGTTTCAAATTCTGTTCGCTTTGTCAGCAGAGATAACGTTGGATCGATTTGTCGGCTCGCTTTTTATACTATTGCAGAGTGTGAGTTTTAATTACAAGAAAGTCTAACGTGCAATTGCCGCGTCGCGGCAGCAAGTGCTACTAGTTTGAATATCTAATGCATACCCTTGGTAGACATGGATTTGTGGACAATACGTAAATATGTAATGGATATCCCTGGTAGCTATTTAGTGGATAGGGACATGTGAACAACACGTAAATATCTAATAGATATCCTTGGTAGCGAGGGAAAAATCCCCGAGGGAATTGTGGTGTACATATTTGAGGCATTACTGGGCATTGTTTGGGTATTAGTTTAGGCATTAGGCTTTGCTGGGGCGCTATAAAGATAAAATAAGACAATAAGATAAAGTACTGACCACTGGGCATTAGTGGGCATTGGTTAATACACAATTTACAGTGGAAAAGTGATCGATGTATAATTCAGGAAGCAATTGAAATTTCGCCGACACGCACTTCGAAACGTAATACGAGAAATTGCACGTTGCCGAAAAGTGCATTGCACGATCGGAAGAGAAATGTAAGCAAATCGCCGCAAATACGTGAGAATCGAACTGTAAGCCACTTAACGGTCACTGATTCTTCTCGTCAATCATAAATATCAATTTAGAAGTGACCGAATCGACGGGACGAGGTCCCGGGAGGGTATCGCGAGTCACGTGGATGGGCCAGTCATATGGACGATGACGTCGCGAATTCGGCCAACTAGCAACAGCGGATGTCGATCTGTTCGCGTGCGAGTTCCTTTACCTGCCTCTTTCTTTCTCTCTCCCTTCATCCTCTCCTCTTCTCTTGACCAGATAGAAATTTTGGTGTCCCATCGACGGACCACCGCCTCAGTTTCCGAGAAAAGAAGACGTGAGATTTACAAGCGGCGCGGCTGACAAAAGGCGCCAAAGGGACCTTCTGCCTTCGCCAATGAATAATTATCGCGACCCACTAGCGATATCTGCGTACGGCTAAGTTCGAGGTTGAAGAAACTCGGCATCGAAAAAGCGAAATTAGCGATCGGTTCGGCAAGTTTATGGAAATGAGCCGTTAAGGCGTACGAAAGATCTTTAGCGTTTCACTGGACGTTTCACGGTGGATCGGAATTGGCTTTACGGCGAATCGCGTGCCTTGAATCGCCACCGCAAAATATTACACAATTCTGCTCGTTCCGATTCTCGCTGCACCTTATATCATCCGGTCAAAAAATATAGATCGTCTCCAACATTTTCTTCTTTATTTTAGGAGTTCGCCGTAAAAGAGGGGCCGGGATCATTGTTAAATTATAACGCACCTATCTTACTTCTGCAGATTGGAAACAGGGAGAAGCTGGGATTAAACCTAAAGGATCGGGCTTGAAATTGACTTTCGCGGCGCGTATTGTGCCAGACGCACTCCAAATGGAACAGCAAATAATCGTACATGTGATAAATAAGCCACGTGATACAGCGACAAGTAGTGGGTATTGCGGTCCAGCCGTTAGAACGTGCGGCTAACATCGCTGGACGTCGTTTGAAACCGTGACTCGTCATTCGCCGAGTATCTCCGCTGTACACGGCGACGTTTACAAGTGCGTATGCGCTCATGCGTGCAAGACCAAGAGAGTGTGTCCCTTATTATAATAATACTGCGATATACGCTTCGATACATCGGAGATGCACCGTCGTGCGGATCCACGTTGCACGGATTGACGTTACACAGCGCGCGATGCAGCGAACAGTGTCGTTCGTATAAAACGCAATATCGCAGTGTCACTTGTGTAGAACGCAGTGTCGCACGCGTCATCGATGCACCCCTACAGCGATAAATACGCCGCGTGGATCGTCAATTTTTTCAACGACATTTTATCGCGCCGTGGGACATCCCTTCGCACGTGGGAAATCCATTATCATGTTATTGGTTTTACTATCGCGCCACGACTATCCAAACTATCGCGAGTCAATTTCTCTTCGGGGATCACGGGTCGTTCACTTCTTCGTTTATAACTCATCCTATCCGTGATCAAATGAGAAATAGATCATCTTAGGTCATAGATAAGAGACACGTACATGGGACAAGAGCGTCGGCAAAACGTAAAGGAAAACAGAAACGGGCAGTGAGAGAGATAGGAAAGAGAGCGTAAGGACGAAACTGTCCTGAACAAAAGCGCTCTGTGCAGCTGCCGCTCCACCAGCGAGTTTTATCGTAAACAGGGGAGGTTTCCCCTCCCTCCCTACCTCCCCGTCTTCGGCTTTCGAACCGTTCCCTTTCTCATTCCGTTTCCCTTAGACGTCCCTATTTCTCTTTTCCTCTCGCGGTCGATCTCTTTCTCCTACGGGATTAATACCTTCGCGCTAGACGCTACCAGTCGGGGTTTCAAAAGCGAATCCACTTCGGTATAGGGGCAGCTGTTGTACATTCCGTCGTCCCTATCTTCCTTCGCAGCCGCCCTCCTCCACTACTCTTTTCTCCTGCTCTCACGTACCTCGCTCTTTCCACCCCCACTGTCGTTCTTTTCTTTTTGTCAGCCGCAGGCATACGTGGTGCTCGCCTTTGCTCGGTAGTATTACCTTTCGTTGGGCTCGCTCGTGACCTGCCCACGCCAAGCATAATTGAGTCCGAGCTGAAAGAGAGGCCCCCCCCCCCGCCGCCCTTCAAGAAAATCACAAGACATATTTCTCTTCGCGGAGAAATCGCTGCAACTTGCCCTGAGGTTTTTAACATCGCGCCGAATTTTCAGGTACAATTGCTCTTGCTGTTATAAATTAATTTATAATAATTATAAAAATGTATTAAGTTATAACTTTTCTAAATTGTCATAAACAATAAATGAGAAATATTAACAAAATTGCAAAAATATCTAAGTGTGTGTGTGTGTAAAAGATTTGAGGACATAAATTAAATTAATCTCGAAATGTTTTAGGAAATATATTAAAAAGTGAGCTGAAACGCAAGATGTCCCCATACATCCGGGTAAAGCTGGCAGTTTTCAGAAATTGAGCGTCCGAACAGGTAGATGGCGAGCACTTTTATTTACACGAGAGTGCAATAAATCTATGCGGCTTTTAGATTACAGCTGCCCCGTTATCTGTCCACGGATGGGTTAAAGGGTTTTGGCGTCAACGAGCACAACGCGGTCCGGTTGTTACTATGTGAGATAAAATTCTGGAGAGATTAGAACGTGCCTCTCAATTCATATCTCCGGAAGCAACGGCGCAACTTCGGCGCTGCTACACTTTTCCCATTCAGAAGTCTCCGAGCTGCGCAATCGCGCGATCATGAACCTGTTTTCTTTTTACTCGATCATACGTTGGAAATGTATCCGCTTTCGTAATGTCGAGGAGGAAATTAGTTGTCTCGACTCTACATGCTGGTTTTAACGTAAAAATTTATCTATAGATGCGGACAATAAACGTCAAAATGCAATAAAGTGTGACACACATTCTCTCAATTTTAAACAGATCGATTTCAATACAAAACTAGCGTTCCTTCCAAGTTGTCTTCCACGCTTCTTTTTCCATTCAGAAATTGTGCAAGTTGCCGATAATCGACGATCAGTCGCCACAAAATTAAAAATTTTTATAAATTTTCGCTTGCACCTATTACAGTCCCACAGTTGAATAAACAAATGACGTTTGAAAATATAAGGTGCTAGCTTTCCGTTGTTGCGAAAGTTATTTCAACTACAGAATTAAATTATAGCGCAATTATGCAAATTCTTATCAAGCACCGGTCTTCATTTAGATCAAACTCTCTTGGTACAGTTTGAACGCCACCTTGCATGCCGACGCACGACAAACAATGTATATGCATAAGAATGCACTTGTAGAGGAATGAAATGTGACGTGTCGCTCCCGAGATGAATTTAGGAGCAACAGGAATTTGGCGCTGAGAAGGGATATTATACAAGAAGAAGCCCTGACTAATTACCTATTCATCGAACAATATTACATTCCAAGGAAATGCCATGTCTTTCTTTTGAAAGAATGCGAAGGGAGAGCCAGAGAATTAAAAAAGTCAGAAGACCACAATGTATCGTTACTTTTAATTAAGGAGCTTGTTGAAAAGAAGTTGGAAAAATCGGAGGTTTAATAAAAAGAAAGTACGATACGTGTGCGTGCAAACGATTCGGTATTCAATGCTCGATACTCGATTTAATTGAAGATGCCGCGTTACCTATTGTGAGAGTATTTGCTCCTGAAAATGCGATTTCGGTACTGGCGGCAAATATCGCGTAGCTGAAGCTCACGCAAATCAAGAGAACATTTAGTTCTTCGCGTAATTGACAAAGCTCGGGCGCACAATGCACGGTGCTCGTTTGTGCAAGACAGACGAATCAAGTGAATGACAATGAAATTCGTCACGGGGGAATGAGATGCGTCGCACAATCCACTTTGTATTCACTCACGCGAATGCCGCTGCCTTGCAGTACTAACAATAACTACCATTGTATTCTAACGTGCGTGTGTCGATGCGTTGCACTCGCGCGAATGAACGATGTAACATCGGAATTACGTCCGACAACGACAAGATTCTTTGTTTACTTTCCGATAATATACAGTAGAAGATTAAAATTAAGCATATTGATTTACACGTTGCATTATTTTTTATCGCCGTTATTAGCTCTAAAATTGCTGTAACTTTGCTGTAATTTAATTAAGGACTTTTATCAAGAAACTTGTACTAATATATCTCTATTTAGCCGAATTCTCTACATTACCGGAGTATATTACAAATTATCTATACATATTTTTTATTAGATTCGTAAAATTATTGCGACTTTTTATTTCATTTTTGAATATTTCTTTCTAAGAAATTAAAAACAATACTTCATATTGTAATAAGTTCTCATTCATTTCTTTATTCCGCAATGGCAGTGATTTATTATGACCGGTCCCACTCTTTCTTCTGTATCGCTGTATTTCTTTCGTTTTGCCAGCCTGCGCTTGTAGCACGTATCGTGCAAGCAATTCGGTAAACCATATGTCACGAAAACGTGACCGAGCACGATCGAAGTGCATGTGGAAGAAAGGCAACGCGGGTATAATGAAAAGAATTCGTTTGTTGTAGTCGCTTTCTTTCCCAAAAATTTGAAATTTTCTTTCTTCTCGCAGCTTGACTGTCGAAGCGTATATTCCGAAACGAAGGATTAACCTTCCCGGCTGTTCCATGTGTCTACTACCACATTCTTACTAGCTACGAACCTTATATTCAGGTTTTCCGAAGCTACGTGTGTCTCTTCGCCAGCTGCTCGACATCATTCAACCCAAATACTTCCATTTTCTCGTCCGGCTGATTTCGTACAACAGAAACACAAATAAAATGTTTTTCGTTTCAATTTTGTAAAAATCTTGCAGCTCCGTTTTAGGCGCTTCGAGTAGTTTCATTTTTACTTCTTAAAAGTTTTCGTTTTATTTTGACGAATGACTCCTCCACGCATTTTTGAAGTTACCCCATGTTTTTGTCCAGTTATCCCTCCAATAGGTACGGAGTCAGGTAACATTTGCCATTGCAATTGTCGTCCTAGACGTAACAATCGACGGTTTTTGTTCCTCAAAGGAAAAGGAGCTACGGGACGATGAGCACCCACCTTCTTCCGAAGGGTCGCACGCCGAGACATTTGAAAGTCACTACCTGCATATCCGTACAGATTAACGAGCCAAAGAAAAGGGGTGGCATCAGCGACAGCTGTGCACGCAACGCCCCGACACATAAACTGCCTTCATATCGCAGAAGCTAGTGTGCCAATTCTAAGTACACTTAGTGCCCGTCGGAATTATTTCACTGCTCCATGTTATCAATTTATTTTTGTTTATTCTATTAAAAACACTGGCCGGTTAATGTCGACTAAAAAGCTTGATTATTGTTATCTATTTACTGGAAACTTAAAGAGATTTCTACGTTTGAATTTGTTTTTGTGTCTCGCACAAGTTTGCAAACTTTGGTTATCATTTTTCTTTCTTTACTACAATCTTTACCACAATCCTGATTAACTTGAAAACAATGTTATCTACGGAATGGCCGCGCTTTATTCATTATCGTAGATAAGTTTGACGAGCAGCCTGTCCTCGTGAAACGGCTTAGCGGGGATTTCATCTAGCCACGCGACAGATACGACCTAACAATATCTCTCCTGAGTTTACAAATCAAATGGCAGTCGAGTCTTAATGTCAAGTTCGTGCTAAACACATTAAAAGTGCTCGAACTATCAGCAGCGTAACTTTTGCTAACAAAGCAGCTACAAGAGAAACTACTATGGTATGCAGCAATTTATAATGTCGATGTAGAGCACTTAATAAATTTGTTAAATACAACTCTCGTGAACGATAGAGATTAACCTCTCGTAATCAGCAGATACTACCGATTCGCGTTCCTACTTGACGAGTTACTTTTTGCATCTACGCGGTGGTATGACCCAAAACATAAAATTTAATGCGTCTATCGAAGCACGGGCTTGTTCTTTTGATTAAGATTGCATGGCTTCGAGAAGATTGCGGGACCAAGGGTTCGTGTAATAATAAGTTTGCTCTCGGCTTTGGAAGGATACACGGCACCATTCGCGTTTTCTTTTCTCTTGTTATCCGCGGAAAATAAGCAGCTACACGAGGCAGCCCAATCTTACGAAGGCGTGTAATCTTCACCATCAATCAGCTAAAAACCTAATAAGAATATTTATAAATTGCGAATTACACTGTTGCAACCTTTATAAGTTTGGCTGTCTCGGATAGCGAAGGTGCGTTTTACAATTAAGCCACCATCATCCACACGAATATTATTGTAAATGTATTAAATAAAATTAAAATACAGTCCTATGTCTTGAAAAAAAGCTGAAATAATTACATCATATTAAAATATACCTCGCATATTATTTTAAGGTAGTTATTTCGTAAAATTATTTATGTGAGAATTGTTTCAAATTTTTACAGTTTATTCCTTACATTAATACGTGCATAATAAGACTAATTAAATTAACATTGATGGTCTCAAAGTTTCTAAAAAAAAAAATGTTAAAGTTTACTATGTTCCACGAAATATTACGTGTAAAACACGTTAAAAATATTATTACTCGTAATAATATAATTCGTTGCAATATTATTACACGTGAAATATTATTTACACATATTATTATGTATTAAAATATTAATATTTGCGTTTGTAAACGCAAATGATGGTACATTTTATTTTTTTAAACCTTATCCTTTAGAACAATATTGCATCAAGATATATCATTGTAATAATTAGGTGCAGGTTTCTGGAAGTAACTTTTGAGCATTACTATCGCGAAACAACTACCTTAAAGCAATTATTGACCGATAAAAACATATTCAATTTCATTCAATATTTTCTCGAATGACTATTAATGTTTAAGGCAAACAGAAGTTTTAATCTCGAAATACATGCACTCTACGATACGCAGAAGCTAGACGGTCGGCGCCTATAAAAGGGACCATGGGCATTGTCGAGAGGTGGAGGATGAGACGCTAGACGGTCGGGCATTCGATTTAATGCGTTTATCGGGGACTATCGGGACATTCCTGGTCTTTTTACCGAGACGACGGGCGAACCGTCGTGAGACCGGGAGGTTTGTTCGCTGCTGCCTGCAACTCGATTACATACATGCCGTCTTTGGATATCACATACACGGTGTGCGCACATGTGTGCGCGAGTGCACGAGCAAGGAAGAGACTTGGAGGGGTGGAAGGGAGGAGAAATCGCAATACTGATAACTATCGATCGTACGATCCCGAGTTCGTATCGAACACAAAGATGCGTGGCGAAGTTTATGTTCTCGGGAGATATCCTTTGGATTCCAACAAGAATATATTCCACGAAGAGATATTTGATATTCCACAAAATTCACATTCATTATTAACTGACACGATTTTTTAAGTTATTTTTCATATTTAGATTGTTTAATTAATAATATAAAAATGTATGGATTTTATATATAAAATTATAGATAAATAGATATTCTTCTATAATTCACGAGGCTTTCTTAATTTTCCAGATAGAGAGAAATAAACGGGATATGATCTTTCAAATATACGAGAAGAAATGCCACTGCAAAGTTAATAATTCACTTGTATTAAAGGAAAAAAAAACAGTTTATCGATCCCGAAACACTAAGTTTCTCTCCGCAAGGTGCGAAATTAGCACGAAATTAAATGTAAGTGGCCTGGGAATTGTCGTGTGCCATGCATATTTCACGCGGTGACGGCACGCGTGGTTTACTCGCCCGTACTATTTTACTTCATGTATAAAACGGTCTCTCCGCTGTCCGTTGTACCGGACTGCTTTACGCTTCGCGAAGCACTCAGTGAGAGGGAAAGAGAGGCCCGCGGTCGGGACCTGGTGCACCTGGCCAGGTGCTATGTAGCAGTGGGTCAATATGAACATGTGACGATACTACCGCGAAGACCGTTGAATAAGAAAATAAAACGCAAAATAATAAACGAGCGGACAGGGTGTTCTTCTTCTTATTCGCACTCGCAGCTCGTAATCCTGCACGAGTTCGCTGGTTCGACATTAAATGAATCGATCATTTGAAGTGACACAGCCAAGAAAGTGGACGAAGGAAGTTACAACAAAGATAAATTTTTTCATTACTTGTAAGAAGTAACATACGCGTCGTTAACTTAAAGTGTTCTACCTCGTAAATTATGCGCGCAAATATCTCAAGAAATTTTCCTCGTTTCTTGAAAGAGAACTGAAAGTTACCACCGAGTACGTGAAAAACTGGCCTTTAACGTAAATTTTTACAAAAGAATTCCGAAAGGATCTATCTCCGAAGAGTATATGTAAATAAATTGCTGATCCACCCGCGTCTACGTCGCGACTGGAATTACAGGACACTTGAAAACGTTAGTTGCTTTCGTGACGCGATTCGTTTCTTTTCCAGAACTTCCCGAAACGGAAGACTCGCTCGACCGGATTCTAGCGCGTCGCCTGTGAAATTGTCAAGGCACCCACCGGAAAAAGGAAGCTTCCTTTTTCACAGGAAACACCCGCAACCCCAGACCCGTGGTCGACAACGTTAGATGGCCACTCAACGGACTCTGCAACAACCGTTGCTAATTAAGGGACAATTCCTTCCTTCCTCTTTCGTCGAAAATTGCCTTGCCTCCTTGCGAGACTATCTTCATCCGGTTCGCGAAATTAATCCCCCGAATTGTAATAAAAAGGCGGACGTTATTATAAAGTCGGAAGCTTCGTCTCTCCGTCTAAGAGCGTTCAAATTCCAATAACTCGATTCAAGGTATTGTTTTTTATATGCAGAATATTCCTTATTAAAAATAGGAAGTGGACTTGACGTTTACAATCAGCGGTATTTAATAAATATCAAAAGGAAATATCTAACAATCATCCAGCTTTTTAGTCGACATTATATACCGAAGATCGATGTTTTCGTTCTAGCGAGATTCAATGAGTAATCGCCAATTTTTCCATGGTTTGAGTCATGCGTTATGCATGAGTAATCGTTGACGGAAACGGTCAAGGAAGCGCATTCGTTCTCATGAGCGATCGCACCGTATCTCATCGCGAACTTTCTACGGCATCCCGCAAGGCTGTCCGAGCAGCCAAGAGTGCCGAAGTAATCAGAGAAACGCGAGGGAACGGTGGAAGACAAGACCGAGCTCGGATTTCCTTGCACGCAAATCTGTGGAAATCCAACAGCAGTGACAATACAGTTTCCCTTAAAAAAGTCTATAACTTTGCACCTCTTAAACCCTTTTAATTTAAAGATGCATTCAAATAAAACGAAAGATTTGACAATTAAACTGTAAAGTCTATTCTGTTTAATATCAAGGATATAAGGCCAATAATATTACGTAATATTATTAGCCTTATATTCTTGATATTCTCTTGATATTTAATAAAGACGAGCTTGTATTTAATTTTCTTAATATTCTGTTTAACATGTCAAGTTTAATGCGCTGCTCAAGTGTTAATTTTCTTTGTCTTTCTGCATAGCACGATAATCATTTAAGTTTCGCGGTTAAAATGCCCCCCGTCTCTTTTCTATTTTGCTCGTGGTTTGGCATTCTCGCAGGGCTATCCTAAAAGACCAAAGGGCTCCGCCAGCCCTTTGTTTTAATGTCCAGATACCATAATATATTCGCATTGTTCTCTCTGTGGTCGGTTTTTTGCCGCAAGCCGATTCGCGATCCAGAGACGAAACGAGCTGGATGTGCACGAGGAGAGACGGGGACCTCTGATATATCGTCCGCCCGACTCGATTTTAGTGGAGAGCACTAAAATACAACGTTGCATACGTTCTTTCGCGAACGGTAACGTTGACTTCCCTTTGCAACGCGTCGCGATCAGGAATTTATTTACGAACCGACCGCCTTTCACGTCGCAGCTTCTCACCATCTTCCCGCGCGATCTCGCTCAATCATCGACACTTCCCCCTCTCACGCGCGAGAACACTGTGCCGAGGAAACACAAGGTGGGAGATTATTTATGATTTCGTTAATCCGACGTTAAACTCGAGAGAGACCTCACATTCGACAATGTACATTTATATCGCTGTTAAACGGCGGGGAGATTGATGATGCCGGATCTCGGAACACCTTACTTTTACGACGAAATCTCACGATGTTCCAGGACGGTCATTTCGAGGACTCGCCCTAATGCGTTCGCTCGGCAACGAACAGCTCTCTCGCAATCTATCATCCCGTAAGCGGGATGCAATACGCGTGCAGGGTCGACAATGCGCGCGTTTCGTCCGCTCCGCGGCGATAAAGAATTGCAATACGGGACGTGTGCGGTCGGCGCTGGCTTTGACACGAGCGCGAACACTGGCCCTCGCTATCGTTTCGCGCGCGCAACAAAGGATCTCGGGGTATGCCACTTGCATCCGCTATTACAATCTAACGGCGAGGAGGAATGCGCCGCTCGTTCGACGAGAGAAAGAAGGAGAGACCGTCTAGAGACGGCAGGTAGCCCCGTCGACGACGAGAAAGCACGTACATCACTGTCACCGATTCTTCACGCCGTCGTCTGACTGATTTCCGCGAGTAAATCATCGCGCTCGCCTCGCCGCTTTGGCTCGAGGTTCGCGGCGAGTTCGCGCTCGACGGAGAACGTCCAGCGGAATCGCAGCGTAATGAGGGCGTTTGTGCGGAAATGACACAATGCACCGCGGAATATTCGCAAATGTTACGTAAAGTCGGCGCGCCGCGTCGTAACTCCGCGCGAAATTGCGAGAGCCATTCGCGTTTTACATCTCTTGGACGAAGGGGGACGTTTATCATCGTCGCGACAACTTGAGGCACTACTTTAATATCAATATTTTATGCGTATCGTAAAAGATATAGTGACACACGTATTTTTATAGTTTATTTGGAAAAGGACTTTAATTGGAGAAGAAATTTATGGAACAAACGAAAAATATGACCTTTCGCAATAAATTTTCTGTATTATTAAAACCAGGCCAGGTATGGTTAAGAAAACACCGGCGTTGTTAATTACCGCTGGCGACATTGAAGTATATTCTGATTAGTAAATTTATTTAAATTCATCGCCCGTTATATGTTAAGAGTGCAATTCGAGTATTAAATCTAGGAATTTGTCGCGTTGGATTTTTCAATCAGTTTTGCGCGATAAGATTACAGATAGCACGTGGCTGTACCGGACGCGACGTTTTCGACTGCGACGAGGTGTAATTGCGCGGCTTGACGCGATTTCAATTGCCGCGTGGGAGATGAAGTTATGCAAAACACGGCGGAGTCTCATCATTGAGGAACATCCGTCAAATTCTGCACAACGCCGACGGGCCCTCGCTTATCTCGTGCCTTAACGACCCACCAAGCAATTATCCTTCGCGGCGGCACAAAGCCAAAATGACGATAAATCAACGTCAAAGTAATGATCCCGCGATCGAAACAATTATCCGGCCGCGATTCGATTTCGCGCCAGCTATGCGGATGCAAATTTGGCCGAGGAAATCCTGGGAGCGGCGAGCTATCGATTATCGCCCGGCTGATAATTAGCCGTCGTGTTTCTGCTCTCGCGAGAGTTACGAGCGCCGAAACGACGAGCAACGGTCTACGAAGAGGAACGAGCGGGCGTCCCTAATTACGGGTCCCCGACGTGTAAAGCGTCGTCTACAATAACCGGCGTAAGCGTGGAGTAAGAAGTAAGAGTAGGTGTAAGAGAGCTACTTCCGGTTTAATAGAGCTGGAGTAAGGGCGTAAGCGAAATGAATTATTTTTATTTCTTACGCCTACTCTTACTCTTACGCCTTTTCACGCATGCCTACAACACCTACTTCACCGTATTGTAGATTGAGTCGGCGTAAACAGCTTACGCTAAAAACGTTACTCCTACTCTTACTCCACGCTTACGCCGGTTATTGTAGACGACGCTTAACGCATTTTAGATCGCACGACACGCCGTGTGCTCTACGCGATCTGAACAGACCGATCGGCTGTGTGAGGAGATCGATTATTAACTAATTAAGTCCGTCGCGGCGAAAGTAACGTGCGGTGGAGAAGTACACTCGCCGCCGCCACTAAAATGCCGCGAGTGAAGCTGCCTGACTTTGATTGCATTGCGTATGGCGACAAAGGATTAAATTTTTACAGTAGATACGGAATGCAGATTATTAGTGGCGAGCGATTATTCGATTGCGCTGAACTAATTAGATATTACAGTTCGATGCACCGTAATTGTCACGTTGAATTGCATCAAATTATTTTTTCTGAATGTCGCATGTAACTCGTTAGTTTTAATAATATTAGACCAACGGCACACGATACTCTTTTTCCTACCGGATCGCCTGCGAGAGCCAATCAGGATTTAGCCTCAAGGCTAATGAACTTGCAGCTTTTATGGAATAGCTGCAAGTTGATTGGCTACACATTTCTCGAAACTAGAACTTGGACCAGGTTCTAGCATCGTGGACACAGGCCTTTAGATCACCTTGTCCAAAACTCTGCATCCCTATTGGCTCTCGCAAGAAATCCAGTAGGCAAAATAGGATCGTGTGCCGTTGACTTTACTTAGCGATTGGTGCACGCAAACTATACTGAAAGTATAAAAGCGATAAGAAAATATTGGCAAACACTCCCAACGTTTCTCTTCGCATTTTCTATGTTTCAGCTGTGCGAAAAGGAAGCAAACATGCCGCTCTCAAAATATAAACGTCAAAAATACCGCATCCGCTCTTCATAAATCAACCTAATCGCATTCAAATTGGCGAGCACGACAAGTATATTATACAACGAAAACTGCTAACGTAATGCTGTCGAGAATCGGCCGAATTGGCGATCCTCGACGAGGCACGGTCGTTTTTCTGAGACTGCTCGCGCGTCTCCCGGGCCATTGCGGATCATCGTTATTCAATTAGGTCGGGAGATAAACGTCGAGAAGAGAAACGAGGGCGCGTCTCATCTCTCGGACACCGACGCCCAATTATCTCGCGAGATAAACCGCGACTCTCAACGGAATGCGTTACCGGCGACACGTGCATTACCGGCTCCCGAACACGAGAACCCTGAGAAATGTTGGCGTTCTCTTTAAAGCCGCGACACCTCGCAGAGTCAGTCCGTTGACTCCGCCGCTGAGTTTTTCTCACGAGCGCCTTTTCGCCGCCGAGATCCGACGGTTTTCCTTCCAAGTCGCATCGCAATTCCTAAGGCCGGTTCTACATTGGTCGCAGCGTCGCAAGGGTCGTAGACTGGTTCTAATCCAATGCCGATCGGTCGAATCTATGATTTGCGACGCTTGCGACGCTACAATACGATCAGTGTAGAACGTTAGTTGCCGATAAAATATAACTAAATTAAGTCAAAAGCTAACAGTTTATAATGCAACCAAGTTAAGTTAAAAGTATTTAACTTTTTAACTCAACTTTTATCTTTCTAACTGGACCCAACCTTGATAATATCCCTTCCAATTGTTTTTCCTTGCTGTCTCCAAATTGCCCCCCAAAATAAACAGAGATAAAAAAGCCGGACAAACTGACGTATTACTGACTCAATATTAATGTGTTGACCGTGCCAGGTTTCTATAACGCAGATGTTTAAATAAACTTCGAAATGACAAGAAAATCTCGAGACACGGAAGTGGAAGGGCAAATCCCTATTTGCCCCCTGCAATTCGTAACGACATGAAACGTACGTGGCGAGAAGTTAATCGACTTACCTTGACGAAGGAGTGAAACTTGATCTTGCTCGGCGACACAGGCGGGCTGTTGGGCTGCGCCGGAACTTGCAGCAGGTTCTGCACGTCGAGAAGGTGGCCCTTCCGCACGTAACGTCTGCTCTTCGGGCTCGTCTGTATGTCGTCCTCGCGCTTCGCCTTCTTCGCTATCGTCGTCAGCAGCCACAGGTTCTCCTTGACGGTGTGCTTGCGCATGATGAAGCTCATCCTGCGGCTGTTGGCGGCCGGGTCGGCCTTGCAGATCCTCCGCCACACCCGCGACACCATGCTGGCCGAGCACAGGTCCTGGGACGAGAGGAGGGACAGGATTTTCGACACCAGATTCAGGTGGTTGCTCTCCTCCCCGAGGAGAGACAGGAAGTCCACCTTGCCCCTGCCGGTGTAGTCCAGACTGGGCCGTCGGTTTTTCCGCAGCGACGCGCACAGGCCGCGGTGGCTGAAGTCCAGCTTCTTCGGCTTGATCTCGGACGTGGCGAGCTCGGTGATGCGGAGCTCGCGCAACCTGTGGCGCTCCACCGACGTGAAGGCCGTCGGGCTGTTGTCCGCGTCCGCCGGTATCGAGACCCGGATCTTCGGCGGCGTCGTGACCCGCCGCGATTTACCCCGCGGCGTGTAGACTAGCTTCACCTCCTCCCGGACGGGCTGCGAGGCCACCGGCGACGGGGGCGGCGAGAGAATCTCGAGGTCCGCGGACGCGGGGGTGACGGGCACCGCGACCCTCCAGTTGTCCCGGCTGGCGAGGGTCTTGCCCGGGGGCTCGTCGTAGGTGCAGCTCGGGGTGGAGTGCGCCAGGCCGAGGCTGATGCGCGACACTTCCAGCCCCGAGTCCTGCTCGCCATAGTGCTGCTGCTGCTTCTCGGACGCGGGAAAGTCGAATTCCAAGGCGTTGAGCCGATGCTGGAGCTTGGAGCGACGCCGCTGCATCTTCTCGCACGGGAACGGCTCCGCGCGGTACCACTGCTTCCTGGCGGAGAACAGCGCGCCGGTGGACGAGCGCGTCCGGTAGCCGGGCACCCTCGCGGCCGGGGTGCAGCCGCTGGCCTGCGGCGTCACGATGGACAGGTAGCCGCTGTCGACGCTGTCGTAGATGCCGCTGTCGCCGGAGACGCCGCACGGCGTCCGGACGGCGTGCGCGCCGTCCACGTCCTCCATCGCGCTCTCGGGACGGCGAAACGATTCGGGGGCGAGCGACACTTTCGGCGCCGACTACCTCGCCGCCTTCCGCTGGACGCCACGCGAACGGCGCACCGGAAGCGGCACGTCGAGCGGCACTCGCGTCGCCATCGAGCAGCGAAACCGCGGGCCGCTTCCGTCGCCGGTCGAACGTCGCGTCTCAAGTGTCACCTTCCTATCTGCGCCAGGGCGACGACTCCGACGCTTGTTTATTAACTCGAACGACCTCTCGAAAACGGTTCACTTCACTATTGTCCTCTTTATCGCGCAGATAAGATACGTAAAATCACTTGGCCGCTCCGAGGTGAGAG
The DNA here is from genome assembly GCF_000949405.1 of Vollenhovia emeryi. NCBI lineage: Eukaryota > Metazoa > Arthropoda > Insecta > Hymenoptera > Formicidae > Vollenhovia > Vollenhovia emeryi. Next base: position 277,920 of record NW_011967210.1, on the reverse strand, counting down.
ACAGGTGCGTAAACGCGTGTTTACGTATCTCTTGTCTTGGGCACCGGGCGTCTGACGTCTTGAAACGACGAATCACCGGGAGAGACCGACGGGCGGCGCGTGCCCCGCGACGCACGAAACGCAACGACGAGCCGCTTCGATATTGACACGCATCGCCTCCCGCTGCTCCAGCGAGGCCTCCGCGAGGCCTCGTCGCCGCGCTGGATCGCCTTCCTCCCGGAAATCTCGCGCTTTCCCGTCACGCCGCGCCGTCGATCTACGCCGCGAAGTTCGTCCCGCCGGACGGGCGCGCGCCTACACGTTTCCCCGACACTCGCGTCGCTTCACACCGCACTCACGTGTGCGTCGCGCGGGAAAACCGCCCGGCGCCGCTTCCCCCTCTCCCGGCCCGACTCTCTGCTCACCCCTTCTGCCGCTAGCCGACGGTCGCACGGGGGAAACACCTACCCCTCCCGCACGCGCGCGCCGCGTAAACGATAGGACTAACCTCGGTTCTCTCGCCGCGAGCGGCCTTTATTTCTCGGCCCACGACCGCGAACCTCGAAAACACTCGGAACGTCCTTCGCGACGCCGCCGCCGCCACCGAGTAGCGTCGCACACCCTTGGCCAATTATCACTGAGCTGCGCTCGGGGGTGCGCGCTGCTCGGGGAAAGGTGCGCGCGCACCCGCTCTTGCCCTCTGGCGCACCCACACGCTCCAACGTTCCACCGACACATGAGAACACCGGCGTAAACTTGGTCGTCGCCGCGCGCGCAGCCTCTGCCCCCACCAGCCGGCCGCCACGCGCGCCGCCCGGCGAATCGCGGGCGCCGCCTCGTCCCGCCGTTCGTTGCCAAGCGGCGCTATTGGCCGAGCCGCGCGCCGGATGCTGGAAAGCGCGGCTCCGAGCTTTTGTTGCCGGGGAGATTTCGCTCTTCGCTCGCCCCATCGGACTCGCCGCGTTTCGAACGGCATTCACAATATCGCAATTGTCTCGATCGTGATACGATAAGCGGCGCGGGCATATCCGATCGGCTCGACTGTCGCCGCGCGAATGACCCTGCGTACGGCGCGCCGTAAACACCTCCGCCGAAAACCGAGCGCGGATTCCAAGAAATGACGTAAACACCTCGGTGAAAAACAATCTATTGGGTCGAATTGTTCGGCGCGGCGGATGTACCGCGTGTCTGTTGCGTCGCTCCTCGTAACGCGATCATTTCCTACGCATACGATCGTCTCGTTCGAAAGTTCTTAACATTTATCAGTCGCGTTTAAGTAACTGTCGCGATCCGTAATCATATCGTTAATTTTTACGGTGATTTCTACGACACGACGAACCGTCGCGTGCGGTTGCGATTCGTTAAAAATGCGACTTGTACTTCAAATTATGCGATATTCCTCGCGACCAATCACCGTAGAAATTAACAAGATATGATTTGACATCCATTTTTGTTTTGATATCCACTTGATTGCTCCCGTTACGAAAAATCAATAACGCTCTCGTGTTACCGACATTTCATGCATGCAGCACGGAACACAACCAAAATTGGGCACTGCATTACCAAGTGGAGACTTTATCGGCAGTGCTTGAAAATAGGTGCAGCGGAGTAGTTTCAAAAATGAAAAAGGTCGTAAGGCGCTGAAATCAGCCGAGCGAAAATGGTATCAAGCAAGACGCCGGCGTGGCCCATGGACCTAAGAATCTCTGGACCGAGCATACGGCGAGGGGGCTGGCAAATTTGCGGTAAGGGGGGCGAGAGTGCTCTCCTTTTCTGTCCTCTTGGACCTCTCTTTCTACAAGAGGTCACAGTGACCTCTTGTAGAAAGAGATACCATGAGATACCAAGAGGACAGAAAAGGAGAGCACTCTCGCCCCCCCCCTTACCGCAAATTTGCCAGCCCCCTTGCCCGTTCTCCCACTTCGTGCTCGGTCCAGAGATTCTTAGGTCCATGGCGTGGCCGCTTTCAGGTTTCTCCAGGTTTCTCTCTGATTTATAGTCGTAAAATCGTTAGTTTGTCACGTTGCGACAGTACTGAAATGGAGTCCAGCAAATCCGAGTCTACCCCGAAACAGGCTATGGTGTATATTTGCGGAGGTAAAGACGCGCTGCTTTTTTACTTCGCTCCTCCTAACCTCACTTTCTCGCGAGATATAACTTTTGATACACTTGTGCCAATTGTCGTTCAATCTATCGTATTCGCGTGTACATTGTTTTCGCTTTGAGACACTGGCACTTTATAAACTATGTCAATTGCTGCCTTAAATTGTCTAGTTATGTGTAAGCGGTTTTAAACCGACAGAGGGAAGTTTCTCGAACATCTCCACCCTCGAACGTAGCACATGTTAGGCTGATGGCAGAGAACAATCCGTAAACGCTTAAGACTGGCTTAGTCGTAGACGTAGGGCTTAGTTGTAGTCGTATACAATAGCCTTTCACGACTTGCGTTTCTCTCTGCCTTGCCCTACGTCTACGACTAAGCCAGTCTTAAGCGTTTACGGATTGTTCTCTGCCATCAGCCTTAATCGAGTTTTAACTCCGTTGTTTCAGAGTGCCATCACGATAACGAGATTCGTCCGCGAGATCCAATTCGATGCAGAGAATGCGGATACAGAATCATGTACAAGAAGCGCACAAAGAGACGTATGTTTTCTACCGTTTTCAGTCTAAAAATTCAAACGTCCCTCGATGAGACTCGAGGGGTTGCTGGGGTGATTCTGCACTTTTGCACTCAAAACTGTCTGTTTCGTGGAAACATTTGTGTAATATACAAATTAAATGGCTTAGGTGTACAGATCAAAAGCAGCTTGCTGTTCCGACTAAATTAAACAACATGGCATCGCTGAAACTAATAGCGAATTTGATTGCTTGCACACTAGTGCGCACTGCGTGCAAACTAAGGCCAGTTTATAGTCGATTTTTATATTCAACTTTGTCTTAAATATATGTTCAAAGAGTATTTAGCCAAAACATAATCCGTATGGATGCTATACAGATCATTTTACTGGCTACGAAGTACTTGAAGAAATCTTTAACACGATTCTTAAATATAAGAATTGACTGTAAACAAGCCTTAGTGCAGGCAATCGAATTAATTATAAGTTTGTAAGTCTAATAAGAAATAATAGTAAGCGACATACTACATGTACTGTATGCTGCTCACTGTTATTTCTTATTGGACTTGCAAACTTAGTTTCAGTGATGCCTTTAATTTAGCCGGAATAGCAAGATGCTTTCGATCTGTACACGTAAGCCATTTAATTTGTATATTACACAAATGTTTCCGTGAACTGTCGATCTCTAGGCCCTAGAAAGGTGCAAAAGCGCAGAGTCACTGCAGCATCCCCTTCCATCAAATATCAAGACTTAATTTTGCTTGCAGTTGTCGTGTTCGACGCGCGATGAAGCACACGGGAAACGAGCGACGGACGACGGAAGCATGTTGTAACGTTAATTCTGTTCTAAACTCGTAAGAATATTTATTTTTAACATACGGATCGCCAGATATTATCAATAAAACTGTACATTATTTCACCGGAAATTAACTTTCGTCCTGCCCCCGCGTTACCTCCCGTTCCTAGAGTTGGCAACGCAGAGACGCACGCGTGCTGATCGCGAGTCGCTTCTCGTACAATTCGCCCTGGAAATCACCGAATCCAACGGACGTTCCCGCGGTTCGACGAGAATCCGCCTCGTGTACATCGGTGCGGAACGCGCGATATACAAAAGACGCTTTAAGCAATGTTTCCTCCTTTTATTTACAATAAATAAAAATTACATTCTCATCGGTATAGCTCAACAGAATTCGCAGAGTCGGGAAGAGAAGTGGCGGTGACACCGGCAAGGCTCGTTGGCGTTATTACCGTTGAATCCCGTTGTCGCTTCTCCAGGTATACGCTTATAAAATTTTCACTCCGGTCCCATTGTCTGATATAAGTGTATATACGGGTGTGTACGGGCGTAAACGGCCCGGTACACGGTCGCTTTCGAGTCAGAGGTTTCACGAGGCTGCGACTCGAGCCGCAGCCGCGTCTTGTCGAAGCTCGCGGGAGTACGCGGCGTGTGTTTCGCGCGAGGACGAGATTGTATCCTTTTCTCTCTCTCTCTCTCTCTCTCTCTCTCTCTTCATCTTTCTCTCCCACGGAAAAACATTTATAAAATCTTAAAGATCCTATAATACATATAAAATACTATACCGCCAGGCGTCTGCGAGTGTCACCGTTCGCACGCTGTGCGTATACAAAGTTTAAAACATCCGCGAGGACACGGAATCGGAGCGGAGAGTCTTGTCTCTCTCTCTCTCTTTCTCTCGGAGAGACGCCGCGCGCGTCGATTCGGGCGACGAGGTGGCCGAATTCCGCCTCCGTAAAAATGTAAATCGGTGCGACCACCGTCTGAGAAAGCCGTGCAAGCTCGAGACCTTCTCCCCCCCCCCTCTCTCTCTTCTCTCTATCGCCCGCGAAATCTAATACTGAGTCTGGAAGAAGCCCTAGCCAAGCCAACCTTTTCTTTCGTGAGGATCGTAGACGCGAGCGCGCGCGCTCTCGACAAAATAAATACGCCTCTGCTCCCATTTCTTCTCTTTTTCTATCAGATACGCTTGTACTTTTTACCTTAGGATATTAGTCGGGATATTCGCCACGTGGTTCTTTCCGTTGCTTATCACAATACGGACTACTTAATCGAATATCATACAAGTATGTCGAGTCTTGACAAACATTTACCCGAATTATCAGACTGTACAGTATATATATTTTTTTATAATAATAATAGCGTGTGCGCGTGGAAAGGAAGATATCGAGATGTACAATTGCACGCTCGTGAGAAATTATACGGTCCAGTCTGGTTCCGAGAGGACAATGATAGAATTATAATATGTCCAGTGTGAAAAACTGACCGGGTTTCATCTCAAAACGGGAGAGACACCGACAGCACATGTAGACACGCAAATTATTATTAATTGTACGCAAGTATTACCGTACCCGGTCCTTTTTTTCCCTCCTATAATTTAAACTGCGCGTACGGTCGTGGACAGAAAGGCTGTCCGACATACAATAAGTTTTTGGAATATTCGCATGTATCGTATCCGTGAACAAAAGTCATATCTCGCATGACGGACTGCTTTTCCGAAATTTATAAAACGTTGGACAACCTTTCTGACCACTCGACTGTACGTCTAATTCGTAACTAGAACTGTTCTGCCGTTGGTGCCTTGAATCAAGAGACCGTTGAACAAGATCGCCCGCTTGATTCAAGAAGCAAATCATATATGCACGTATATGATTAAACGCGTCTCATCGCATTTTATGACCTCCATCGGCAGCGTTCACGAATCTATCGCTTCATCATCGGGGCGAGTCCCTCGATTGCAGAAATTCGACGCGCAAACTGCCGAGAGACCGTCTTGAAATCGCGTGCTCGAGTCTCAAGCGGGAAAATCGCCCCGCGATATCCACTTTGAATACGTAACGCGGCGTCTACAGTGAGATTTGTAAGACGTAAGATCGAAGAAAGCGACCTACCACAATCGAATGCGACAATAATCGCCGGCGATTGGTCATTTTCTTAAATCTTACGTCCTTAAGATCTCATTGTAGACGCCGCATAACGCGTCCAAATCTGACCGACTGGTCGCGCGCCATTTTTCATAACGGAAGGGCGGGAGGGAGAGTCCCCTCAGTTTTTCGCAGTTCATACACGTTTGGGAATCGCCGGGCCGTTCGATCGCAACGATTTACGTCCGCTTCTATCGACGCGGATTAATCTCAATCCCGGTTACTTTTTTTCTAAGGAAACAGTGAAAAGTGAGCGAAGCTCGATCGGGATCGAAGTGAATTCGCATCGTCGGACATTGGCGCCGTCAGCGCGCGACGCACTTCGGAGCGCTCGTTCGACTCGAGTCGCGGCTACGTTCAGCGCGCAGCCGCGCCGCGCGACCGTTACTCCCGCGAGTAGCGCGCACAGTTTCCCGCGTCGCGGCCGAGTTCTTCGCGTCCCCGGCGTACGCGGTCGCTCCCGGAGCCGCTCGGCACGAGGAGGCCGTCGACGGGGAGCACCGGTGAGTAAAATCTAACTTGTACTGCGCCGCATTTGGCTCTCGAACGACGAGACGCGCACCGGCCGTCCGCCGTCCCCCGGTTCGAGGGCGCTGCCGCCATTTGTCGCGCGAGGCCTTTCGACAATCGGCCGCGAGACAGAACAAGCTCTCCGGCAATTCTTAACCGGAGTTAAGATCGACGCGCTCGCAAGTCGTTTCCTTGCTCTCCCCGCGACAAATGTAACTTTACCCTGAACGCCGGGAACGCGCGGCGTTTCTGATATGTATGCACGCGCACGCCGGGAGAGTCTCGCGCGGCGCTTCTACAACGTATCGAAAAAATATATATATATGTGTATGTATACGTGTATATCGCAAATTCGAGCCGACAATTTGGAAAAGGTACGCTCGGGATCGCGTGCAAGCGGCCGAGAGAGAGAGCGAGAGAGTTACACGCGCAAAAAGAAACGCAGACGTGCGTTACACGCTTGCGATTTTGGGGAGCGTCGCATCGCCCCCCCCCCCTTCGCCACGACAAGTCCCGCCGAACGCGGACTGTGTTGGCTTGGCATTTTCCGATACGCATCCTGGAAGCTCAGAGAACGACAGACGTACACCCCCTCCCTCCCTCCGAAAAAATGCTACGTTAGGCTACGCTACACTGATATCGTTTCAGCGCGAACGTGACGCGGACTGGACCTCGTTGTACATCCGTCTCGGATACGCTATCCCGCGTACACGGAGAGTATTTTCTCTTAGAATCCTGAAGATCACGTGACCGTGGGACAATATGGCATCTTGAACAACTGTAGGAGTTTTTTTTAAAAGTTTGCCATACATTTTACCCAAAACCCAGGATATGGAAGTGACGCGTTACTTGTTAGCGCTGGGGCCCCGATTCTCGAAATGATTCGAAGAAGAAACGTGTACGAACATTCTGCTCCGACAGAAAAGCTGAAAGTCGACTGGTTAAAGCCACGCGAGTAGCCAATCGACTTGCAACTTTTCTGTAAGAGCAGAATTTTCGCATACGTTTCTCCTTGGAATAAATCGAAGAATCGAGATCCTGGTCCACAAACTTGCTTTAAGTAAACTGCGAGCCTTAAGCCGTAAGAAAATAACTAATCACAGGCATTTATTCCCCTCACTCTCACCTGTGATCGGTTAATTTCTTACGGCTTAAGGCTTACAGCTTACTTAAAGCAAGGTTGTAGATCAACACTAACGCCGTTACCGTTACAAGTTACCTGTTTTTTATAACGGACTGGTAACGACGTTGCCTTTTATATTTTGAACCTAGTTATGAAATATAACTATACTTTCTTAACAATGGATCAGTTTAGTCGACCTTAATTGGCATTTGTTATTTTTAATTGATCAAACAAATACCAGTTAAGGTTGACTGATTGTGAAGATTGACTTAAAACTGATCCATTGTTATTTATTACTGGCAAACCTAAAGAGATTATCACGTTTATACTTTCTTACATTTGATCTTCGGGCACCGATCGATATTCGTAATCTATTATTATCATGGGCTGTTATATTTAAGATAAGTTAAGAACTGTCGCGTTAAAAATTTGAACGAAAAATTAGTACGATGAAGAAGCTTGATCAAAATTTTGCATTTACTTTATGAGCGTTTGAAAATTGATCCCCTTAAAAAGTTTTCATGGTTTTTACAACTTTAAAATAAAAAGTTGTTTAATATCTTTTGTTAGTGAAAAACTATCACAGAAGTAGATGTTTCAGTTTGTCTGATTTCGTTTCAGAATAAAAAAAGTAACGACAACGAATTACATTTTTTACTCGGTAACGAGTAACGGTAACAGTTACTTTTAAAAAGTAACTTTCCTATCCCTGGTAAAATACTTATTGTAAGCGTAATTACTACTTTCTAAAAGTCAATCGGTGCATTGTCACACGGAAAACAGTTATAAGTATAGCACTGAACAATTCTCTTATAATTGCGAACCAGTGACAATCCACTCTTTAGAGAGTAGTGAAATGTATGGCACAATTTCAGAAAACTCTTAAAAATTGCAATATTTTCCGGGTAAATTTTAAATGAAAATTCTCTCCGTGCATCGTCCCTCTTGTTCCCGGGTCTCAAGCACACCCCCTATTTAGGTACGAACCGTGATGACCGGAGTCTGATTATGCGGAGTAGGAAAGACATTCTCGTGCTCGAGTGAAATATCAAGACCGCGCGTAGCGTTAGATAGACGGTTAACTGTAAGATATATTTATATATACGGTTGGCTGTTCGCTCGTGGAAGGTGCACGGCCTCTCCGGGCTGCTCGCCGCAGTCGTATTACAAATCGTCACCAGCGAGAAATCATGCGAAGAGCTGTTTTCCATGTCGAAATAAATAAATTAGTTTCCTCGAGCCTGCTCTCGCTCGCTCGACAGAGAGAGAGATTGATAAGACGCGTAATTGCAAAGTGTGTAACGCGAGAGAAATTCACGCGGTTCTTCGACGTGGACAGTTCGATAGATAGCAGGAGGCTCGGTTATCTTCAACAGAATCAGCGAATCGGTCCCTCAGACCATGACGATCGATTAGGATTAAAGAAGTAACTAATAATATCAGAGTATATACGAGGGTAACTAAACGGTTCGGCAACGCGTACCGGAACTTATCGAGATACTCACCGCTTGACTCTTGCTTACAAAAGAATCTTTTAAGACACGGAAGACCGAGGGGAATTAAAAGCGCTTAAATTTACAGGTAATCTGAGCAACCGACACAGCTTCTTGGATTTCTTAAAACTAGAATGGAGTCTAACATGATTTCTCGTTATATTATACATAAATATATACAAACACATTTTCTCTTACGTCAACAATAATTCTCATAGTTCATACTAATATCGTACAAATACACATATATATGTATATATATATGTATAAGCGTGCGTATGTTGTGTGTATTATATATGAGTTTCATATACCAATTTAAAGTATAATATTAATTTGTAATATTAGAATACTCTTCAATATGTCGAAAGTAACACGTTTGTGCTTTAAATATATAGAATCACATGCCAGTCCATTGCACCTCATGCTCACTACGAGAAACACTATTGCGTGTATAAATATTATCGAATGACGGGTTTTTCTTTCGTTTTTACCTCATACGTGCCGGTTTCGAGGGGAAGAGTTTAAAATCTCTTGCGGGAGTACTGTACGAGCAGTTGTATCTGTTTGCGCAATTTCGAAATTGATGCCGCGATAGAGGAAACGCGCTCGTGACCGTGTAAATTCTTCATTAATGCGCATCGCGTTATTGGTACTCGCGCGAATGCTACTCTAGGTTCATACTTTTCTCGCGCGATCTTTTGTAAAGTCCTCAGAAATTTGCGGAACACTTGGCGACGGCAACGTAAAAAATTGTAAACTGTACTTGTGCACACGCGGCTCTCGAGTAACGTGTCGCTTCAACTCCTTGCACCGTTCATTTTCCACGAAACACCTCTTCAAATGAGAATCGTCATTAGTCGTATATCACCTAGCGAAATAATTCTTCAGGACGACCGAGATTTTTGTTTCTTTCGTTAGGATATCTCTGTGATGCGTTTTATATATGATATATTATTATAACCGCGTTTTCTCTAAGTAATATGGCAGATACACCACTCGAAAAGAATTGTTTAGCACGCTATGTCGTTTTGGCACTATGTATCCTCTATCCTCTGTCTTTTGTGGTCTTCCTTCACCGCGGACTCCTCCATAATTCTTTTCTGAGTATTCTCTTTTTCCCTGCTACATTTACCCGCACTCCTGTCGCCGTGAATATTTGTACTAGAATCCGTCTCAATACTATGTTCAACAAAACAGTGTACCTGCAACTCGTTTAGAGTACGCATAGATACGGGGCAAACTTGGCACTTGTACGATTGTAAACTGTCCTCCGCCCTCGCGTCCTCCGCCGGGACGACCAGCGGGATCGGTCGCTGCTCCTTGACGACGTAGTCGCGTCTCTGCTGATTAAACTGAGGGCTGCGCAGGCGAGCATCGCCGATGGCCTTCGGTTTCTCGGGGACGAGCGACATGTGATATGGTCGGGGAACGTCCACGTCTGTGGTCGCCTTCGCGTATTGCGCGTGGAGCGCGTGCTGCGGTATAGGCTCGCCCTCGTCCGACGAGGTCTCGCTGCCGCTCACGACCGGCCCGGGCAGAGCCTCCGAGTCCCACTGCGCGACCTTCGCTGGATCCTTGTCGCCTAGTTTTTGAGCCAGTATCTGTTCAAGGAAAAATTCGTTTTATCGCTTTCTTTGTCTTGTTCTTCAAAAAAAGTGCGCAGTTGCGCACAGTTTCAGCACGAACCTGCAGACTATTAAGACTATTATCACAGTCCGTAGTGTCGATATCATTCAAGTTGACGCCAGATCTCTCCATCTCCGCATACGTTCCAAACGGAAGTTTGCCCAGGCATTCCAACTTCATGATGTGCATCTTGCTGCGTAGATGCTTGGCCAAATGTCCATGTATTCTGAACGCCACCTTGCAGTCTGTACACTTGAAAGGCCTAGGGTTGCTGGTAGTCGCCGCGCCAAACGTAGACGTCATACTGACCTGATAACACGAAATATTTACTCGTACACACTTCGTGCAAAACCACACCACGGTCCTCGCTGGAGCCGTTATTTACCTTATTATGGTGGGAAACGGATCTCTCGTGCTTCGTCAAGTGGCCTTTAGTTCGGAAAGAAACTGCACAATGGTCGCATCTGTACGGCCGCTCAAAATAATGAATATTGAGGTGCAACCGTAACTGACTAGGCTTGCTGAACACCTTGTTGCAAATCCCGCATGCAGTCCTACCGTCCTCCGTGACACTGTAATCGTATTCCAGCATTTCAGTTTTTACAACTAAAATTATTTCGACAATTCCAATGAATAGAACTTGAACGTTACCATCCTATCATATGGTACATATCAGAACACTCTAATATGTAACTAACTTAAGCGTAATTAAAAATTAAAACAGTGAGCTCATTGTCAACGCAACGGACAAAATTTTTTATTTAATACGTTGCAACGTTTCGACCTTACTTCAGGTCCTTTTCAACGTTGTAATATATTAGATAAAAAAATTTTGCCAGTTGGGTTGACAATAAGCTCACCGTTTTAATTTTTAATCATCGCTGGGGCGACTATAAGTGACTTTTTTCTTTCGTTAATTGAAAATATTTCACTTACCTGACGTAGTTGGGCGCCGGACCACTCGACGGTTGTAAAAATTCCGCCTGCGGCTTTGCGCTTCCCGTGTTTGGCGACGGCGATCGAAAGTCCGGCCCACCGACGACTACCTTGCCGGCCATCGCGTGTTTCATGCTGTCCAATGTATTCTGTTTAACCATGTCCGCGGCGTGCTTTATATCGTAATAGAGAACTCGTGTCTTCTGCGGTGACGCGCTTCTCGCATCCACGTTCTGCGACTTGGGCGGCTCGTGTATAGGCTGCAACATCTCGTAGCTGGCACGTGGGTCTTGCGCGTGCGCTCTGTACTCCGCGAGGCCTCTCATGTCACGGCTCGGCGGTCTATTATCCGGATTCGTCTGCCGGATTTCCATGTTTGTTGACGGCATGAGCTCCTGAATGACCTGCATGTCATGAGCGAACGCCGGCTTGTATTCACGACTGGGCGGTCTTATGTCTTGACCGCGTATCTTGTACTCCTGTTGACTCGGTAGCCTGAGTTCTTGACTCTGCGCTCTGTACTCTTGACCGGGCGTTCTGATCTCTCTACTGGGCGGCCTCAGGTCGAGATTCCGCGGACTGTGATTCTGCATTCGAACATCGTTGGCTGCGGGTCTCATCTCGTGACTCGCAGACCTCATTTCTTGACCGACGGGATGGCACTCCCTAGGTCTTTCCATCTCGCTCACCATCTTCATCGCGTTGAACATGGAACTTCTATCGATATCGTTGTTCGCGTGTTGCATCAACGGTGGTCGGTTGTTGACGTCCATATTCAGGCATTTCGGTGAATGGCAATCGATACGGGACGTGCTGCGAATGGGTACAATAGAACAATTCGGTCTCTCGATCGAACCACCGTTCCTGGCCATGGGCAGACCGTACTCGATACTCGGTCTCGCGCCAGCGGGACCATTGGTTAGACCAAGCTCAAAATTCTCACGATCCGAAACCATACGGTTAGTCTGTTCCTTACTTTTGTGAATAGCCTCGTAATCGAACGTTCGTCTCTCCATCGTCATGTTGTTCTGATAAATCTTTTCCCTGATTTCCATCTTAATGTCCTCACTTAACTTCGTTATGTACTTGATCGTAGACTCGCTAACGGTATGTTGCATCTTGCTGGGATCGGTGTACGTCACCGTTGGAGTGCCGTTGGACTCTACGTGCCTGGGCCTGCTCGGATCTTGATGCCGCGGGTAAACGTCTCTCTCCTGTATCTGTTTGTTGTCCTTGGTACTTCCCACGCGATACTGCTGCTTAATTTTGCTGTCCATCACATGTCTCTCCGTGAGGTAGGCCTGCAACATGTGTCCCTCCGCGTCCGGTTTCCATTCTCTACCCTGTATAGGCAGCCGTTCCATCGTTTGGACTATCGTCTGGAGTAGGACCGGCTCCGAAACGGGTGTCAGAATGTCCACGGGTCTTGCTCTATGCGGTACCGGCGAGGGCAACACTTGAGTGGTCTGCTTCGTCGTGAGATCCATGGGCTGCGACAGCTGATGGCGCGACTCCGCGACATCGGTGATTTCCTCGATCTCAAAGTCGGAGTCGTCTTTCTTCGACGATTGAATGACGCTGATCCTCGTTTCTTCCGTCGCACTTCGATTCGACGGGAAGTAGTAACGGTGCGATAATTCGCTTTGGATCAGAGCCGTTCCCTGGGTGGTGACGCTTTGACTCACGGTCGATGTAGTCGCGGTGGTGGACGCGACGCTCACTGCGGAAGTCGTCGGTATAGTTAACGTGTACGGATACGTTGTGGGTCGGCCGGACGGCAGCAAACCCGGCAATCTGCTCGACGTGTTACGCTGCGAAAGACTCAGTAGACTCTGCGCCGCTTCCTGCTCCTCGCTACCAGATTCATCGCTTTCCTCTCCGTCAGTCTCTTCCTCCTCCTCTGAAGATTCCTCCGTGTTACCGCCACCGGCGGCTAGTCGCGCGATAGCATCCTTATCGATGTTTTCGTCGCAGACGGTTGTGGGGACTGGCACCACGCCCAATTCCACGCACTTCTTGTAGTGAGCCTTGGACTTCATGTGTTTCGTGAGGTTACCCTTTGTTTTAAAACTGTCGCAAAAAGATGATTCCGGTAAATTAAAGTTTATACAATCTAGATTTCTTGCCACGCCATGTGGAAAGATCTTAACTTACCTAAAGGTACAATGCTTGCACGTGTATGGCCTAACATCCGTATGTGTCCTGATATGTTTCTTCAGCATAGATGGTTTCTTACAACGAATACCGCATTCTTCGCAGACATAGCGTCCTCGACCTTATGTAATATATATGAAATAATTAAAGATTTATTTCCACACGACAATTACAATATTAAGATTAGAACTTTAAAAATCTTATAAAAATTGAATCTTTAATTAACTTATATACTTAGCACCTCTAGCTTGGTTCACCAATCTTTAGATCTTTTGAATTACTTGAAAGTTGAATTATATTATGAATTTTATATAACGAAAATTGGATAATGTCGGAAGTCGCAAGCCGCAAGAAATCGGCCAATGTGATTGGTCGATGTTTTGCGACTTGCGACTTGCTGCGTCTATTGTAGAACCAGCGCAAGAAAATTTCTGGCTACTGCACAAATCTTACGCTTCATTTTGAAAAACGTAATATTTAAACATTCCTCACCTCTCCCGCGCACATAAGTGTAATCTTCGTTGCTCTCGAAGCCTCCGTCAAATATCTTGACCCTTTTCGTCTTCTCCTGCATGTCGCTATCTAGTCCGCTGTCCGGACTGGACGGAGTGGTTGGTCTATACGAGGAGTGCGTTAGGATGTCCTCTTGTTTCTTCCACGCGGTCGTGAAGTTGAGGGGCCTATTTCGAGAGTCATAGTGCGCCATGTCCACGTCCGGTGGTGCCTCTTTGCATATCTTCCAATTGGAGTACATCGACAGACCGTGCTGCTGCGTTACGTACATTGGCTGCGGTCGATTCAGAGTACAATAAAACACCCTAGTGGAACACTTGAGTCCCAGATATGTGTAGGCATGCCCATTTAGATATAGTTGCCCGTACGACTTCTTGGGTCGCGGAGTCTCCGGACTGATGAGAGGAAGTGTATTCGCCGTAGGCGTGATCCCGTGATGCTTCTTCGGCGTAAACGTGCCGGGTTTCAACGGCAGAGACGTGGGTCTCAAGAACTTATTAGCACTAGTCGTTTCTTTCGCGACATCGCTCTTGGGCGATTTGGCCTCGGGTTGCTTGTCCTTAACAATTAATTCTACGGAAGTTTTCGTTGGCACTTCTGTCTTGGAAGAGTCTAGGTTGACAAGTATCACCGACGGCGCGTTGTCGGCCTTCATCTTGGCGCCGTTGAACGCGCCGTATCCATCCGCAACCTTCATCCATCCACGTGCATCCGAAGAGACGCTATTCTTTAATCGACCGTTCTCATGAGGAGGTAGATCGTACTTGGGGATTGCAGTGTCTACCGGAGCTGCTCTGCCAGCATCCATTTCACTAACGCCCCAATTTGACGATCTCTTCCTGCTTTCCAGAACGGTCTTGGGCGAGTATCTCATTTTGCTGTAAGAGTTGGAGGAGATGGTGGGGTCCACGCCGTTCGGATAACTAAAAGCCTTGTCCAGTTTCGGGCTCTTGTCGTACGCGAAATCCTTCCTCTCCCGCGGACTCTCTATACTCTTGTACTTGACGGTCGTATTATTTTTGATATGACGATCGAGCTCCGCTTTGCCAGTCTCTCCGCCGGTGAGAGTCGACGGTACCCTCGTGCGATACTTGTCCGTCGAGGTCTCGACCTTGACGCTAGGAACTTTGGGACTGGTCAGGCCGCTCTTCAGACCGTCGCCGTTGGGTGTCTTGAAACTGATCTTCATCGGTTCCTTCGCCGGACTAGCCAGATCCAGAGGCTGATCTAACATGGGAGGAACGTGTCCGGACAACGGACTAGGCATGCCAGGCACCGTGCTGGGCTGTACTTTGACCGGACTGGCCAGATCCAGCGGCTGAGTTATCATATGTAGACCCGGTAGGCCCGGTATCACCTTGAAACCGGCTTCGCCGGTCGTTATACTCGGAGATATGTCTATGGTCGGTGTACCGGTCAGAGTGTGCGGTCCAGGCATACCAGGCACATAAGGTATCACCTTGCCGCCATGGAGGATACTCGTGATACCAGCTTGCGGCAGAGTCAACGGATTGTAGGCAGTGATACTCGTCAGCGGGTTGAGGTGCGATTCCAAGTAGTCGTAGCAGGACATGGTGGGCGCTATATTCGGGGTTGATATGTTCGGTATGATGGGCGCCAATATCTTGGGCGCATTGGGCAGGGATATGGAGGAGTTGGACGTGTTGGCCGATGTGCCTGGCGGCTTGTGCATCATGGTACCGCCAGAATGGAGTCCCGATTTCACCACTATCGACGCCGTCTCCGAGTTCATGCACTTGCTGTTGACCACGTGCTCGCTCGTGGGCGAATTCGTCTGCCGTGGCTCGATTCTCATTGTCTTCGTCACCTCGCCCGTGTTGTCGAGAATCCTCACTTCGCCGCCGAACATCTGCAGCGAGTTCGGACGCGGGTATTTGCTGAGCTCTTCCAACGACCTCAAACTGGTCGGCACGGATTCCGTTCTTTGCTTTTTGGCAGGCGGAGCGTACGCGTCGACTAGTCTAGTATTACCCAGCAGAGGACCCGGCGAGGGTAACGGTTGCAAGGTACTGTAATAATCGGAAGATTTCACGTCGAAATCAGAATCTCGCTTCTCCAAGTCCGTATGATAATCCGCTCCTTTTCGCGAACTGTCGATACCCTTGCAATAATACCTACGGTGAGCCTCTAAATTATCTATGCTAGTGTAGGGGATGTTGCAAGTGGGACAGACGAAGTTTTCCACCGCGGTCTCCAGTATCGGTCCGTTCATGGAACCGCGAGTTTTCAACAGGAGATCTTTGATGATCGAACTTTCCGGAAGCTCGTTGTCTTTCGCTTCTTGCGCGCAGCTGTCGCTGTAGCAACGCTTTCTGACGTTTAAAGACTCCTCTGCGGAAGACAAGTTCAACGGCTGCTGCTCAAACGACTGCTTGGTCTCCACCAAGCTCTGCTGGCGGTGCATCAGTTTGTGCAGGCATGGATCTACCGCGTCAACGATCGCCTGATTGTCCGTAATAATCTTGTCGATGTGCTCCTGCAACTGTTCCGCGTTCGGTTTAACAGAGTTGGAGGTGGTCGTAGAGGAAGACAAGGAGGAACTGTTGGAAGAACTGGGCGATAAGGAAGACGTTTCGGTGTCGCTGTTCACGCACTGCAGGGCCGTTCGGGCTTGAAACTTCGGCTTGTAGATCTTGCCGGTCTTCACGGTCTTCACTGCGGCGGTAGATACCGTCGTCGTGGCCGTTGTGGGCGTCGAAGCTGGCGGCGGCGGTGGTGTCCCGGTGCCATTACTGGCACTATCTGACAGACTTATGTCGGAATCCTCGGACACCTGCGAAAAAAGCATAAATTACCGCGTGTTAATTACACGTCGAAGTATCGAAGCGTTAAAGTGCCTAACTGGTAAACTAAATATGCTATCGATTGATCGGAAAAGAATTGCCTTATTAAAGATTAAACCGTCAATCAATATTGTTCATTCTCTCTCGTAGCATCAAGATTTTATTCAAGTTTGCTAAATCATATAAATTTAATTAACGAAGTAGATTACCTTCTCCCCCTTCTCCATCTTGTGCACGTGAGAGCGCGACCTGCAGTGCTTGTACAAATTCGACTTGGTCTTGAAGGAGATTCCGCAGAGCGCGCACGGATACGGCCGTTCGTTCGTGTGCGCCCTGATGTGTTTCTGAAGAACACTCGGCTTGGTCCACGTCATCGGGCAGTAAGGACACGCGTAGCCACTCTTCCGGGACTCGGCGGCGGGCTCGACTCCCCCTGCCGGTTCCGGGGAAGGTTCGAGCTTGCCGCCGAGCTCCTTCGACGACTCCTTGCCGTCCTTGGCATCGTCCTTTCGCTTGGGGGTCTCATCGGAGGCGACGTTATTCGCCGTGCCCTCCTTCTCGACGACTTTCGGCGCAACTTCGGTCGTCGCCATCTTCTTGAACTTCTTGTGCAGGTACTTTGGCTCGCCATCGTTGTTGTTGTTGTTGTTATTGTTGTTGTTGTTGTTATTGGTCAGCTGTGGGTCTGTCATCGCCACAGTATGGGTCTCTGCAAACAGCGCGGCACCGGCTACTGTTAATCACTGCCGACTGACGGAGTCGAAAGAAAAGAAGCGGAGCGAATACGAGAAGGCGAGATCATGCGCGGCACCCGGGTGGACTCTCAGGTGACTCAGACGCGAGAACGGACGTCGTCGCGCACACAGTGCTCCGAGGTTCGAGAGGGGAGGGGTGATTCACGAAGGATTCTCGACACTCTGCGCGAATCGCCGCGACTATTCCGCGAGGCGGACGCGCGTGGCGCGCCGATTAATCCGTTTCTAATCATCGATTATCTTCACCGCGACAGGATGTTACAAACTTGACATTGGGGGAATGACAAACGCAAAAGTCCCCCCCCCTCCCCCCAAGTAACGGAGAGCGATACCGAGTGGATTTTTGATTACGTGCAAAGTGAACGTAACGACGCCTTACGTAACGACGCTAATAACGCGTAGAATTTACGATGACGACGAGTTCGTTCGAGTGACACGCGCAGACGATCGTACATGAGGAAAGTGCTCGAGGCCGCGCCAAGCGAAGTGTCACGGTGACGCCGATTGGAAAATTCTAGTCCACAGTGTCAATTGCCCGATGACGTTTTCATAAATACGCAGGCGTTAATGTACTCGCGGTGTGAAACAAGAAAATACTGACACTCGTTTGGTATGCGCTGTATTATACTCCGTCGATTACGTAGCACCGACGATTACGTGACGCATAAAAGTGAATTGATTTGTTACGAATAATTGCGTCCAACTACGGCCGAGACATCGAACGCAACATTGCGTTCCAGTTACTTGTAGAAGACGCCGTCTTGCTTTTCAGACGCGTTGCCCGTGATATCATCGTCATACCCGTAGTCGCACGGAATCGTATATCGTGTGCGGAGTGAAAAATTGCGAGGGAGCATTACAAATTATTACAAATAGCGCGAACGTGTGCCTGCTACGTAGTCTCGGTCGGCAAGAAAAAGGTTTGCTCTCTGCATCTCTTAATTTTCAATTTCTCATAAATCAAGCGCCATCGATGCTCACTGAAGCAAAAATGCAGCACGCAACGTATTGGATATATTTATATCAGCGGTGGTGCATTTTATTTCCATGCATCATGCCCTAGGTGACTGCGCGTTTATTTTTGTATTAATTAACTTCGCCGTGTGAGATCAAGATGTGACGATATAAAATTTTTATTCGGATCATACGTATGTCGCGCGAGCAGGGGTAAAAGGATACGAATGCGTATACTTATATAAAATTTATCCCGCACGAGGAAAGTAATCGGCAGATATATCGCAGTACACTTTCGCGATCGGAAAAATACTTGGCCGTGAATAATCGCTAATAATAATCTGTCAATAGATATTTTTCTCCGCAGCGGAGAAATAGCCGAGCCATAGCTAAAACGAGTGATACATACGGGGAAAATATCGACGATCGCATAAGAACTCCGCAAATCATTCAATTAGGAAATTCGATTGCGTATCTTGCGGTACGCCAATTCTATTAGAATCTGCTCTAGTGAACGCGCTTTTGAATACGCGTTATTTTAGGGTATTCTATGTGCGATTAACTTGACCTTTTTATCACGTAGCAGTTGCGGTCTTAGGGCCAGTTTCACAAACATCGGTTAACTGTTAACTAGAGTTCAGTCGACTCCTTATCTTGTTCGATCTTATTTATTTAAGAAGAAACAGAGGATCAATTAACCTTCGGTTAGCAGTTAACCGATGTTTGTGAAACTGGCCCTTATTCATTAATGCCTGGACCTGAGTTTTACTAAGATTCACATTTTCATAATCTTTATTCCCGTCTATACATCGATGAGTTTACAGCTTCTATAGAAGTCTGTGGTAGTACATATACTAAATATAAGTGAAGAAAGTATTTTACTGTACTCAAGAATATATATACAAATATGTATATATGCAATTTATATAACACATTTTAAAATATATGTAATATATTTTTGAATATATTTTTACATGTATATTTTTTCATGGGGGTGGAACTCAATGATTTGTAGAGATGAGAAAAATGATGATAAAAATGCAGGTCCAGGCATTAATGAATAAGAGTGTACGTATCGCAGGATGTAGCTTCGATGTTAGACAGTCAGCGTATATTTGTCTACAATAATTTTGACGCATTGACACATTGTTGCACTGCACAAACAGCGCTTTTTTAATTCTGACAAAATTCTATATATTTATGATGTATACGTTAATATCGTAAATTTAATATCGTTCAATTAATTAAACGATATTAATATATTAACGTTTAATAAAATATCGAAACATTTTAAGCGGAAATTGATTCAAATGCAATTATCCGCGTGTTCAATATTCAAGGCGCGACAGGTCGTCCCCGCGGAATTATACAGCAATGTCATGTTGCGAAAGCGGAAGTTGAGGACGGGTTCAACCGTTCAGATTCATTTACGTGAACGAGCGAGACTTCTCTCTGCGCTTGCATTTTCATTTATAAGCGACCGAGATCTTCCGTGTTTGCCCATCGGCGCGACTGATCGACGACGAGTTATTTACCGTGGAATCATCTCTCTCGGCATAGCTGCCTCTTTTTCTCGATGCAATAATTACGCGATTAATCGACGTATATAGATCGATAGTATCGTCAAAATGTCGCGTTCGGCTGACGCCGACTTCTTCATTACACTTCATTTGAATTTGATACAGTCATTAATTCGACATAAATATGTATCGCAATTGTATAAAGATATTTCAAAATTAATTCATATTCATCTCATGCAATATTCAAATTCGTATAATAATGCAATTATACACAATCACCGAAATTACTAACTTGATATCCTATTCCAATTACAAGGCATTAAATATTATTACCAACGACTCAAGAATCCTCTTTCCCTCTCTTAAAAAATTTTCTCATTAGTACTTCTCAAAATTGCGATATAGGTATGTGTGATATACATTTTAATCTTTCAAAAACTTTCTACGATATATCGTCATTATATACGTATATAACGTATAAATTATTCAAAGCGGATATATCTCCTCTCTCTTTCCCCCGCGCGCGTTTTAAATTTTTGATTAAGTTCGCCGTGGAATTATGAACATTTGCAAGCTTAAAGATCCACAATTCCCAGCCCGTAAAAACTTGTCTGTCATCGCCTTTGAGAACATAATCGCCAAATTATGACAAATTAAAAACTTCATTAAGTTTCGGCAATTAGTATTAACATTTTTTAGTGGAATACGTTTTACACTTTTTTGTGACAAATGAATGCAGCTTCTTTTTCACATCGATCGACACTGTTAAAATAAAAATATTCAATATTCGCGTAAAAGCAGATTCGCGGAAAATGAATAGTTTTACGAAGAATTTAATGTATTTTATTCAGTACTAATATTATGCGTTTTATCGCGTCTAAAAATATCACAATTCGTTTCTAATTACCACGCTTCCTATAAAAAAGAACGACTCTCACTCCTTTTGCCTAAATAAATAACCGCTTATTTTTACATACTGATTGACATCAGTTCGGGTCGCAAAGGCCTAGTGGAGAATTTTATGAGAGTCTATGAATAATTCTATATCTTCTGCTTTTCTTCGTCCACGTAGTTGTCCCCATCGTATCCCTCGTTGAAGAATGCGCGTCGCCAACCGGGCGGCCACGTCGTTCCCGCGTATATTTTTACAACTAGCAGAAATCGCCGGCCTTTTCTTGGACGCCACTTTCGCGGCACCGCTCGCCGAAGTACCCGGTAATTTTGGACCGCGCTATTTATACGCGCAAATAAAGTAGAGGGAGAGAATGAGAGAGCGAGAGAGAGAGGCGGAGAAGGACAAAAAAAGAAGCGCGAGGAGCTGGCAGAATGCGAGCCAATCTCGCTCGCCGTCGGAGCGTTTCTCGCGGAGAATCACCGCCGCGTCCAAACGACGAGACTTACATCGACGGTCCATTTGGCAGCGACGATTTCCTCCGCTCGGAGCGGGAACACCAGGAAACCACCATGAAAGTTTTGACTCTCAGACGTCTAAAGAGGCGAGGTGACGCGCGATATAATTTAAGCTCGTACACGTAGAGAATGTTCATTTAAAATTTACCCCGAAAATCATGCAATCGTGGGACAACATGGCACTACGGCGAATTTTAGGAGCGGTTTTCTGAAATTTTACCATACATTTTACTAGCGAAGCGTATGATAAAGTTTCAAAAACTCTTATAGAATTCAGTTCAATCTGATATCTCGTCCAACACACATTTCTCGATACCTTTACTTGTGTTTAACAATTAATGATGCAACTTCAATTGACTTTGCACTCTTCAACCAAAGAGCGCAATCATTTTTTGAGTAATATCTTACTAACATAGCGATATGGAGCAAACGAACGATATGAGATCATTAACAATTGTGTGAACAGATTACTTGAAAAGGGTCCAAATCTGGGACCGAAACGTGGTTTTTTTTAAATAAAGACATTGGCCAGTGTAGGTCGTTTTAAAAAACTACACATCATTTTAAACTACTGGCGATATTAAATCTGTGTCTCATAAAATTCTTCAAAATGCCGCGTTGTTCCACGATAACATGATTTTCGGATAAACTTTAAGAGAAAATTCTTTCCGTGTACGAGCGCCGCGTAAATTTCGACAGATTCTACCAGCATTGATTGAATATAATTCATCGATGCCTCGTTCAGTCCAAATCGCCGATCGGCGAGTGCGAGATGATGAATCGCGTTAATCGTAGCCGCGGATGCAAAGTTTACGGTGCATGCGAGCACAATAAGTCGAGGCGCGGATAAAAAAAAAGACTCCTTTGTGAGCGGACCGTGGGAGGATGCGCGAACGCGCGCGAGATACGCGCGTTTCATCGGGCGGAGATGAATGAAACGACGATGGCGCGTTCTCGCCGTCAGATCCATTCTTATTCGCACAGTTCTGCCGCTCCACGCGCGCGCGGTATCTACGCGGCATTATCGCAGGATGTTTTATGTGTTGCGGATCGACCTGAAAGTTCGCGCGCGAGGAAACTGAATCATCGGCATCGCCTGCGCGATATTTTCGCGCTATCGCAAATTTACATAAGGCGCCTATGTGCCGCGGTAACGCGCGCACGACGCTATTATTTGACTGTAAAGAGGGCGCGGGTATCTTTATAACAGTACTGTACATAATGACGATACGCATATTGTACCGGCTCAATATTCAACGGTAGATTCTGACTCATATCTTATTGCAAGCAGTTGCATTATAATTTGCAATTTACATGAGATTCAAAGCTGGGGGCGTCTCTGAAACTGAGCACGTAACGCTGGGATTATCCGCGAACGTTGAAGAAATACCGTCCTTCCTTCGCGTTTTAATTGTATCGCGCGTTACGAATCGAGGCTGATAACATCGGCGAAAATTGAAAAGGGGTAAACAGCGAGGGGGATTATCGAGGGCCGCACCGCCCGGAGTTTCGGATTATTCAATTAACGGCCTCTCAAATATTTGCCTGAAATTACAGCTTGTTATTGAAGTTATTCGTGCATTATACGCGCGCATACTCGCGTAAGCCGCCTCGTAACGAATGTACTTCGCGAGCGCGTATGGCAGCGCAATAAATACGGCGGGACCGCGTGCACTCGCGGAGTCCGCAGAGCGACGAAAATGGGTCACGTTTTGTTTGCATTTCGTGCAAACGCAGATGCAGATTTTGGTCGACACTATACTCGGTAGTATTATAAAATACGCCGCGGTTATTTCTCGGCGAATCTACGCGCTCCAATTCCGTGGACGTGTTTAATTTCGCGAGATACTTAAGCGAAATAACATTTAACGGGCAGCCCTTTGCAGCTAGATAATCTTTATATGGAGAACGAAGAGCCGCGTTAAAATAAATTTATTTCCCCGATTTTATTCGCAAGGCAAAAGTGTATGAGAGACAATAAAAATGTGCTTTTTAGGTGAAGCTGTATAATGAAAGAGTTTATTCGTTTATAGCTTCTCAGAATCTCAATTAATATAGGAGGGGGGTATCGAATGCTAAATACAGCATTTAAAAGAATTAGAAATCGTTTATCCATTTTAATATGTGAATTCACTGACGACGATGATTCCGTCTAAATGAAACTGTCTTACGTCCGAAAAGAAACCGGCGCGCAGGACAAGGTGGAAAACGGCATATGAATTCCGAAGGGAAAACCGCTGATCAAAATCTTGTACACCAATACCCACTAATGCTCAGTGGGCATAACTTAATCTTATTTTATTTTTATAATGCCCCAGCAAGGTCTAATGCCCAAAAATGCCTAATAATGTCCAGTAATGCCGCAAATCTGTACGCCACAATGCCCTCAGCGGTTTACCCCTCGACGAATTCGCATTTTAGATTACAATTATTGGGTTACCAACATCTTGCTCGGACCTGAAGGCGCTCCCGCTTGTTTGATTTATATCATGATGGTCCTATTTAACTCGATTCGATTAATATAATTGTGAGATTTCATTTTATTTCGACTAAATAAAGAAATAAATTGAATCTCACGATTGTGTTAGTCTCGGAAAGAATAAAACTCGACGTGACCTTATCCTGCATTGGCATTTGCTGTTTTCCGTCCAGAATTACGTTCAATTGACAGGAGAATCCCGAAAATCGTAACGTGGTTTTGTGCGAGAATCATTTTCATCCCCCCGATAAATCCGTGTCTTAATTCCATTACGAAATGTCACGCATCTCGCGGGAGATTGTCAATCGTGCCGATGAAGGGTCCGGAGGCAAAATTTCTCGAGATAGAGGAATTAGCTGAAAATAAAATTACCTCGGCTATTTTATTTTAGTCCGATCCGCGCCGCGTCAGAGAAGACGCGAGATTTTTCGTACCGTTGCGCGCGTAAAGTTAGTTGCGGGCTCTCGGCATAAAGTTTTATTTTCGGCCTCTCGGCCGACGAGTTTAGCGATCTCGCCCCCGCGCCGTCGTTTCCTCCGGTTCGAATAAAACCCCCGATACAGAGAGCCAGGGTGCGCGAGCTCCGGGATACTTTATTGATGTATTGGTTATTATTGTTTGCCCTCTATCTCGATAGCTCGCTCCCTGACCTCGGTCCCCTCTCTCGACGATGCATCAGCGGGCGTACGCGCGTCAAGATAACTCTCGTTGCATCTCTTGCCATGTTCGGCCAACAGTGAGAGGCGAACCTGAGGTGTATCTGCACAATTCGCGATGGACGATCGCATCTAATAGCGAATTCGGTTGCTTGCACTAGTGCGCACGGTGTGCACACTAAGGCTTGTTTATATAGTCAGTTCTTATATTTAACTTTGTCTTGAATACATGTTCAGGGTATTTAATCAAAAAATGATCCGTGCAAATATTGTACAGACCACTTTTTTACTCAAGGTATTTAAGATGATCTTTAAATATAAGATTTGACTGGAAACAAGGCTTAATGTGCACTCAGTGCGCACTAGTACAACCAACCGAATTCGCTATAACAAGTCGTACAATGGAGCACGACGCTTCTCTCACCCAAGAATCACGATTGAAGGCAAAATGTAAAAAAGTCGAGCGACCAGGAGCTCGGTAGCCACGTTCCGATAAGCAAGTGCAACGCGAAAATCTGTATAGAGATGCGTCGAAATTACGCGCTCGATCGGAAAAAGAGTAATTTAAAATTATCTCGATCGTTTTTTTCCCCCTTTAAATTATTAAGTGGGGAAATGTGGAGAACAATTTTTTTCGATATTACTTCGCGCGTGCGTTAAGTGAACGGATATGGTAAGAAAGCAGAAGTCGTGGATATCGTTTCGTACGACACTAGGCTTAATCCCAAGTGAGAGTTGGAAGAGGCGAAGCGTAAACTCGTACAAACGACCAATTGCAACCTATGAATAGTTCGTTCAGTCTGCCATACGTCGTGCAACGTACATCATGCCACCGCGCGTTATATGGACCTGACAATTCGTTAATCGTTTTATGCCGGACGCGTCAGACACGTTGAACGCTCGTTCAACTGACCGCGACTTAATTCCGTCATGCCTCAATTTTCGCACGTCTGACTCTCGATTAATGCTCTACCGTTTGAGGTCTCGAAAACGTTATCTTGGTCGCATCTGTCGTCCACGATACGCCGCGAAAAGTTGATTATGTGTCGTCAACGAGTCGTAGACAACGCGTCGAAAATTTGCGATTAGTCTCGTTATTCCAGGGGGTCAATTCTGTAACACTATGGTGAAAATGCTTGCTTCGTCTCTTTCTAATTGTCCCCTTAGAAAGAGACGGAGCCACTTACTTTTAGCATTTTCACTATATTGTACGATAGCAGGATTGACCACCCATCAGTGATAATTCTAGCGTTTTAAAAACAAATAATCCGATCTAAACAATTTGATTACCAATTGTGGGTCCCAAAATGAGTTGCTTAACTGTTTTTTTTCCCCCCAAAGTACGAACCCTTCTCGAGCACAAATTTTATCCCGCGTGACTAAAAATCGCACTTAGCTATTCTATCTACATATATCCAAGATTTTAAGGTGACACTAATCAATTCTTTTAATTAATTCTGTCGATATTCAGTAACGCAAAGATCATTTTCACTCAAGAGGCACTAACCGAAACGTTAAGTTGCTCAACTACAAAAGAAAACGGTCAAAATTTTTCCCAGAGTAACGAACAATCCAAATAATTCGATTTGTGGGCCCGAAAATGGGTTGCTGTCTTTTTCGTCCCAGGGAGAAAAAGACGGAGAGTCGACCGACCTCCGGGTTGACCGGAAAATGAAGAACCGGGTTCAGGACGCAATTTATGAATCGCGCGCGGTCCGCAGTTGGCCGCGGCTCGTCGATTAATTATCGCGCGAAACATAAGAAGCCCGTGTAGCCTCGTTCTTATCTGGCTCAATTGATAAACGGGGGAATCAGGCTTAAATGGCGTTGCGCCATTCTCGTGTGTTGTTATACAACGACGCCGGTCTCTCCGCACCTGTGCACCAAGCCAGCGGCGAATGCTCGGAATTCCGTCGTACGTGAATCAGTGGTGTCGTTATCGAACACCGGATTGCGGAAACCCGTGCCGCGCGGCTTCGCGACTTTCGCCGGCGAGAGATCGCCGGATCCCCCTCCCTTCTCCTATACGTTCCCCGCGCGCCTAGGAAGAGGCGAGATAATTTTGGCGATGCCGTGGGCTTTTAAATATTTAACGCGACGAGTTCGGGGATCCTTCGGCGCGCATAGAGAAACGAACGTGCCGCAGCATCGGGACGTCCTGTTGATTCTGAGTCAGAGCCCCGGGGGTCAGTTCCCCGCTCGTTCATCAATTCCACTTAAAGCTTTTACGACGACTGTTCGATCCTTTTCTGCTGGTATAGGGTGACGTTTAATTTAACTGACGCGATAATCGATAGGGCAGCGTTGCTTTTCGTAGGGCGGGCAGTGTGTCGTTTCGGCGTCATCCACGGCGGCGCTAGCAATTTTAACCGTTCGTTAATAGCGTTTCAACGCACGCGGGCAGCGCATTCGTTGTCGCATTTATCGCGGTCGCGTCGCCAGATTGTGCGTGTGCCAGATATGCGAATATGTCGTCCAATTAGCGTCCATTCGACGCGGCGTTTCGCGTAAATCAAATGAGCGACGCGCAGCATCTCTCTTATGTAAACCATTTGGAAACCAATCTCTTCTATTTAACCGAAATATACATGTGGCGCGCGGGGTTTTAAATGTTTTACAATTAACTATTTACGAAAAACGATGTGACGATCGCGCGCAGATATTTGTGCGGCGCGGAGACAATTCGAATGCGCGAAATTCCGGCAATTCGCATGACACTCGTAATCAATCAACGCGCGCCGCTCCGCTCCCGAGCGAGTCCGTGGAGTCGGACGCTCCTTATTGCGCGCCGCGAAATATTCCTTGCGGAAATTGGATCACGCGGTGCATCGCTGCGGAAGCGAGGTTGGGAAGCACTGGTGTACGAGCGGCCGAGCGCGCGTCGCCGCACCGGATGAGCTCTCCGCCGGCTCTCCTCGCCGGACTGTTGTACGCCGCGCGCCACGGCGACGGCAGCCTCTCCCGAGGTCGTGCGGTGCTGCCACCGGCGAGAAAGCGGGAGATTCCCGCGACGTCCAAGTGAGTCACGCGCGCAACCCGAGCCGCCGTCGCGGTCGCCGCGTGCGTCTGACGAAGAAGCGGCGTCCCCTGCCGCTCCAGCCCCGCGCGCCCACCGGCCGCCTGCTTGCGTCTGACGGAGCAACTCTCTCCCCTACCGTCGGCCTTCGCACGGCCACCACTGACGCACACACGCGAGCGCACTCGCTCGCGTGCGCGCGCGCGCGCGCGCTCGGGGATTCCGCCCGACACTCTGCGCGCGCGCTACCGCGCTCCGTTCCGCGCGATAGGCCCCCACCACGTGCGCGGCGGAGGGAGACTCGACACGGATCCACGCCGCCGCTCCGCTCGCTCGCTCGCTCGCTCGCTCGCTGCCGGTGAACGGGTGATTGGGTCACGCACCCCGCCGTGCGTCTACGTGCCCTAGGACGTTCACGGCCGCCTATCCACGGAATCCCTCCTTTCCCTTCCCTCGCCGGTGCTTCCCGAAGAAAGGAGACTCTCTTCGAGACTGAACCGATGAGACGGACGGATGTTTCCCCGCCGTCGTACGTACGCATTCGGCGCGCGCGCGCGCGTACGCACTCCGGGTCTGTTTTTTTCCTCTCTACAATTTTTAATCTTATTCCACTTTCGATTTCTCGCCGCGATTCCGCGCAATCCCAATTTCCGTGAAACACCGCGCGCCGCGATTGCAGGTCGACTCGCGAGGGAAAGCGAGTCGGCGATCGAGATTTTGTTTTTTTTTTAAACCTGCCCTCTTCGCCCCCTGTCACCGGGTCGTCGAACTTGCGCGCGCTGTCTCGATCGTCGCATCTTCACATGCTCGATAAGACGCAGATAGTTGAGCCGCGAGGAATAGCGCAAGACAGATAAAGCGCGGTCGCGGTGCTCTGGATTTTAATTGAAACGACTTGACGATTGACTCACTCGTACCGAGCGTCGCTGTTGTCAGTCGTGTAAACAACATATGACTTCATATTTACCTTCCGATTCGTTTTAATTAGATTCTATCACTGACGAGTGCGCCGTTATCGCTAATAGCCGCCTTCGCGTGTGCCCGTGACGCACGGCATAAATCTAATAGCGAATTCTTCGTATTTGAACGCCGCCTCATTGCAAATACCGCGACGCACCTCTATGAATTGTAAATCCAATCGGCGACCCGCGCGCGCGCGCGGGAACGGGCGTTTAACTCGCGCCGCGTGCGTTCCTTGAAAATTAGGCCGAATGTTTACCGAGTAAATAACGCAATTCTTCCGGTTTCGATGCGAGCGACTCCGCGGCGCGTAGCCGCGCGTTTCTTGCGGCTTCCCTTCCGCGAAAACAAACGTGCGAGAAACGGTTATTAATGCTAGCCTGAGGAACGGCGCGATAAGCCTCGCTGCAATTAAAACGCAGCGGTCTCAATTGCCGATCCCGGCGTCACGATCGATGGTGGAACGCGATACGCTACGTTATAACTGTATCTCTCGGATTTGACGTCCACCGTCAATCTGCCGCGCGTCAAAGTCAAAGGGATTCTCGTTTGGCCTGAAATTCATGACAGTGATTTCAGTCTTCCTGCTATTATAGCGAGATCAAGCGTAAATTAACCTTCGCGCTACCAGACGGGGTGGCTAGGTCGCCCCAAAAATCTATTTTCGAATGTAACCCTGTCAGATCTTTAGGCTTCACTTTGATTTCTTATAAGATCTTACTATTAAAAGCAAAGTAGATGTCATTTTTCAATGTTATTAATTAATCCCGCGACTAACGAGTCGCTTAGGAACTTGTGTCATGGATTTTTACCTGATACGTGGAGAGAAGGGTCTTAAGATTTATCCCGAAAATTATGTGATCGTGGGACATGGCGTTTTGAAGAACTTAAATTTTACCGTACATTTTGCTAGTACAATTTCAAAAACTCTTATCAATTTGTTCAAAATGTCATGTCCCACGATCACATGATTTTCAGGATAAATTTTACCGTACATTTTACTAGTAAAACTTAAAAAACTCATAAAATTCTTCGAAATACCACATTTTTCCACGATCACATGATTTTTCAGGATAGATTTTCAATGTTATTAATTAATTCTGTGACTAACGAGTCGCTTAGGAACTTGTGTCGTGGATTTTGACCTGGTGCGCGGAGAGAATAGTCTCTTAAAATTTATTCTGAAAATTATGTGATCGTAGGGCATGACGTTTTGAAAAACTTAAATTTTACCATACATTTTATTAGTAAAATTTAAAAGAACTCATAAATTTGTTCAAAATGTCATGACTTAAATTTTACCATACATTTTATTAGTAAAATTTCCAAAACTCTCGTAAAGTTGTCCAAAATGTCATGTCCCACGATCACATGATTTTCAGGATAAATTTTACCGTGTATTTTACTAGTAAATCTTCAAAAAACTCATAAAATCCTTCGAAATGCCAAGTTGTCCCACGATCACACGATTTTCAGGATAGATTTCAAGAGAACATTCTCTCCACGTAGCGCGCGAGGGTTAATCCATCGCCAGTAATTCACTGTCGCGAAAAGTGGTCTCAAGTAGTGATAAATTCCGTAATAAAGATGCGAAATTGACTTGTGAAATTTTTACAGGAACGTCCGCCCTCCGTCGCGCACCGTTCACCAAGCAGCGTGCGCGTGTATACGCATGTAACGAAATTATCACGCCGTTCGCTGAACGAAGGGGGCCAAGTTCGAGAGATCACGCGGCAGCGATTAAGAATCTGAGGAACGCGCCTGGCCAGAATGGGTGAGTGTCGTACAATCCTTTTAAGCTTATTACGAGACCGTAACGGGTTTATAGTATCGCCGAGCGAGCGTAATGAAGTTCGGCGCATTTACGACGGCGGTGCCGCGGAACGGTTAAGGTAAATTTAGATAGCGAGTAAAGTAAATTCTCTCCATTGTATCGCGCGCGCCGCCTTCCGCGAGGATATTCGGACCCGCGGACGTTCGCGCCGCGAGGACATGAATTCATCTCCGCAATTCCATTTTCGAAAAACCAATATCGCCGACATCGATTACACCTTCGGAAAATATCATACCGTTCGATTTGAGGCAGCGAGAGTTTGCTTGCCATGCATATATTCATAAATGTGCATTTGTACGGGGAGACAATTTTTTCTTAATAAAATTTACCCGAAAAATTATGTAATCGTGAGACAACGTGGCATTTCCGAGAATTTTATGACAGCTTTTTTTGAAATGTACGGTAACGTTTCGAAAAACTGTCGTAAAGGTCTTCACAATGCCATGTTGTCCCGCGATTACATCATTTTCGGGGTAAATTTTAAGAGAAAATTATCTCCGTGTACGTTTCCAGCTGGTAAAATTCGGGATGAATTATTAGGGCCGATTGAGTGCAGGTGACGACAAGTTTTTAGCGCCACGTATTCGTGGACGAATCATTTTGCATCATTTCGTGCGATGTTTTTATGCTTCGTGGCGCGTTAATCGCGCCGCAGTTTTTTTTTGTTTTGACTCATGCAATTTACAAGAAGCTAAGCAAACGAATCGATGATAAAAAGCGATTCCGCGAAAGGTGTCAATCGCCAGTGGCGATCTCTTCCGCGTAGCGGACGCGACAGATCGAATTCCTTCGACAGATTTACGCGCAGCGCGAGAATTCCGCGCGAGCAATCAATCGAGTTTCTTGTCGGCGAATGATCCGATCGGCTGACGTCTCCATATTCGTGTATAAAAGAAGGCATTCTCCGGTGAATCGGGACAATTTTCCTCTTACATTCGAGTCACTGTACGAGGCAGGTATCTGCTGCAACGAGAGTATCGCAGCGAACTGATAATAACGAAGTTATCGCGGCATTTTATCTACGTGATCGATGCTCGCGTAATTAAAACTTTTACGATCACAATCGTGCTAGCATTTTGCGCTATACGTGTGACAATCGCTACTATCTTTCTTATTTTTATAATGAAAAGAAGGCGTGCAGTGGCGTAACTACAATGTTGGGGGCCCCCGGGCAAAAATTGAATAGGGCCCTTTATATAGGGGTCAAATTTAGGGATCATTAGAAGGTCAACTTGAAATTTTCAAATGGAAACGAAACCCCTATTTTTGACAACAAAAACGGATAGAACAGAAGATTAAGTCAAGATTTGTCATTGATCTAGCTATCTGTAAGTAATCTATAGCTCACACAAAACTCCCTCCTTTTTTCTTATACGGGCTTGGGACCAATTCTTTCGACCGTAACAGTCCAGAATATTTAGGGGGCCCTTCTAAGCTGGGGCCCCCAGACCGTGCCAGGGCTTCCCGGGTGGTAGTTACGCCACTGAAGGCGTGTAAATATGCGCTCGTTCTTTCGATCATTCTCGTTGCAATGCGCTTTAAGTTCGCTGCCGCAGAAAAAATTTCCGAATTCGATGCTATTACACTTGAATGTATCATAAAATAGAATCGATATAGCGCCAATGATGTTTATTATAGAGAAAGGAATCTTTTAATCTTGAATGAAAAATTCTAAAATCTAGAATAAAAGGATAGTGTCGTCTTTTGTCGAATATCGTGGTGCCAACTTGGGAGGGAAAATTTATTCTAAACGCAAGAATATATCAAGTTACTCTTGTCTCAATATAGCAAGTCAATCTTTTTTAATTCGATAGAGGAGAATAATTATTGATTTTATTTTGATATTGTCTTATTTTTATACTAAATTAGGTTGTGAAAAATATAAATGCGTCAAGAATATTTTTTGTCTTAATAACAGAAATCCTCTCTGAGGGCGCGCCTTTCTAATTGACAGATTTTCGGGGAAATGTGTCAATAACGTGTCGCTGTAGCGAATGTTAATTAGAAATTAATACGTCGAAGTGAGCATCGAGGTGATGGTTTCCAAGTAAGCCAAGTACATGTTTACAGAAATATAAATCTTCGTTCCACGTTTCTTTAACTTGTCCCGCGGATCTACATCATCCTCGCGTGCTATTGTTTACACACAAAACAGCCAAGTTCATCGCGTGTTTATGCCGTGTTTTCAAAGAAATGTTGAGCCTTAGCGACTCGGCTTCCCATTCTCCGTTCCGTTTTCATCGTACGAGTACTCTTCGCGGACGTGGAATTGCTCTCTTGGCGAAATTACAAACAATGTCTCTTAGACGAACAGCTTTTCTCGGGATATTTATTTTAGGCGCTCATTGTTCTAATACGAGCCGCGCTGTTCCGCCCAAAAACCGGGCGACTCGCGGGAATGGACTTCGTCAGGGTTGGGAAGTAACTCGTTACTTGTAACCAAGTTACAGTCGCTTCTTTTCGGTAACTCTAACTTAACTTGGTTACTTTCTCTCCATCCGTAACTGTAACTTAACTCAGTTACATTAATAGGTACTTTATATATATCTTAAACCGCCACAGATCGCGTTAGGCCTTGCATTTGCACATAAACGCCTTTACCAACGCTTTACAATTCCAATGCAGAACTGATACTTTTATTTTCATTGCAAGAAAGTAACCGCGGGGTAGCAATTCGTTACTTTTTTAGTAACTGTAACGCGTTACTTTTCAGAATTGGTAACTTATAACTGCAACTATAAGATACTTTTCTAAAGTAACTTTTCCAACCCTGGATTTCGCGTAGCCCTCGAATTCCACAGTAGAAATATACTCGTACGTCTGTGGAATTAGCCCCGTTTTCTCAAAATTCGTCAATTTTAATTACACTCCGGAATGCCCACCGGCGGAGTTGTAGAGTTTTCAATCGGTCTTATGTCTACTTCTACCAATGCAGATTAATTTCGGTTCAACTCTACATCTTTATCCAGTATTAAAAATTAGAAAAAGATAAGAGGCCCATTTAAACCGAGATGAAAGTTACACCCACAGAAAAAACGTCCGGATATCCAATGCTGTTACACTTGAATGTATCATAAGATAGGATCGATATAGCGCCAGTCACATTTATTATAGAGAAAGGAATATTTTAATCTTACATGAAAAATCCTAAAATCTAGAATAGAATGATAGTCTCTTGTCAAATATCGTGGTGCCAACTTCGTGTTAGATGGAGAGAAAATTTCGAGGGGGAAACCGCTGAGAGGGCATTGTGGTGTACAGATTTGCGGCATTACCAGGCTTTACTAGGGCATTTTTGGGGCATTACGTCTTGCTGAGGCATTATAAAAATAAAATAAGATAAAATAAGATAAAACAAGATAAATAAGATAAAAGAAGATAATAAGATAAAGTAATGCCCACTAATAAGTGGGCATTGGTGTACAAGATTTTGGTCAGCGGTTTCCCCCTCGGAAAATTTATTCTAAACGCAAGAATATATAAAGTTACCCTTGTCTCAATATAGCAAGTTAATCTCTTCTAATTCGATAGAGAAGAATAAGAATTATTGGTTTTTGATATCGTCTTATTTTTATACTAAATGAGGTTGTGAGAAATAGAAATGCATCGAGAATATCTTTGTCTCGGCAACAGAAATCCTTTCTGAGGGTGTAATCTAGGGTAGAAGCGAGCGTTAGAAGCAGCTCCACCGTTGAAAGTGGCGAGAGCGTTCTGAAAAACGACCAAGGGCCCTAGAACCGTTACGGGACTGCAATGAATATT